>NW_020173204.1:1072963-1086436 GCF_003031525.2 Neophocaena asiaeorientalis asiaeorientalis | reverse complement strand
TTTTTTTCCCCCCCCCCCCCCCCAATCCTCTGGTTCTTTATGATTGTCTTAAAGTTCCTTCTGCTTTTATAAAGTGCTTATAATTCCCTTGAATGGTCTCTTTGCAGGTCCTAGATTTTGCTGCTGTAATTTCTTCTGGTGTTTAGAGTGCCTTGTTTCTTTATATATTTTTGTGATTTTATTTTACTGTGAGGTGTTCAATCTGCATTGAAACTTTATATGTGGAAGTACTTTGAAGCCTGGGATGTTTTTCTCCAGAACAGACTAGTATTTGCTTCTGTAGGTACAGTCCAGACTCACTAAGCCAAATTTATAGCTTTAGTTCGTGTGTGTGTCACTCAGGTGGTGTGAATTCAGGCTGTCATCTTCTGAGAGGACAGGTTTATCACTACATGTTCTCAAGGGAACATTCTTTTCCCCTTGCTCAGGAGAAGTATGACAAAGCAGGCATTTTCCTTGACGTCCTTTGTGGTAGAATGGAATTATCTCTAATTCTCCCTCATCCGCAGGTTATATGGCCCTTTTGGAGTCTGAGAATTATTGAGGTGCGGGAGTCTGATGACTTCTATCATAAAACTCTGCAAAGTGTGTAAAAACTTGTGTTCAAGTTCACTTGGATCAGAAAAAGTAATAATTTCAAAGCCTCTCAGCATTCCCACTTTCACTCCGGCCCTGGCCTTAGTACTCCTGACTTTGTCAACATACAGATACATTAAAAAGATACTTTTTCATATTTTATATAAAATTTTTAGTTGCTTTTACCAGAAGCATAAGTTTACCAATGTATTCCACATATTTACGAAAACAGAAGCAGATCATACTTCCCTTAGATGTTAATGTCAGTTGCATTACAGCCAAAGGAACCGTAAACCAATCTGTACCTCAAAGACAACTGTTTCTATTTTACGAGACACCCATTATGAACTGACTTTTAGAGTTTCTTAAATAATTCCTAGTTTTGCCTTTATTTCCAAGGCATTGGAAGAACTCTTTATTCCTCCATCCCCTTCATCTCCCGGTTTGTCCATCTTGAAGAAAATTAGACACCATCCATACTCCACACATTTGGACAAAATATACATCCAAAAACAAGGATGCCCTTGGCCAATTTAAAACTATGGATGAATGTTATACTAAGGTTAAAAAAAAAAAATGCAACCTCCACATTTAGCTTCTCTAATAGACTTCCGTCATTTATAAGCACTAAATAGTCTGCAAATCTATCAGCTGATGGATGCTACCAATATGGAGTTTTTACAGATACTGATTTCTTCTCAAATCACATTTCTGCTAAGAACTAGATAATTCCTGTACCTGTCTTTGTGTAACACAATAGGTTTATCAACTTGAACTAAGTGTTCACTCTTAATGAAAATATTTGTTGTTGTTATTTACAGATAAACTATATTGGGTTGGCCCAAAAGTTTGTTCGGTTACGCTGTTGATAAATTTCTTCGCGAAATGAAAAACGTGTCTTTTATTTTTACTGAAAACCGAACGAACTTTTGTGGCCACAACCCGATATCACAGGGCTTCATTTTTTGGCAATCCATGCTGGTCAAGGTCGACTTTTAGGCTGAATCGAATACCATGAAATGTCATTAAATGTACACCCAGACTGGAAAACAGGAGATCAAAAATTATAAGAAAGTATAATTCACAAAAGCTCCCATGCTCTGAAGCCAATAATTGCCCTGAGGACATCTGCCCGTTGCTTGTAACTTGGAGGTTTTGAGTTTAAACACACTGGAGGACTGGAGACAAAACACAGGGCCAGCACAAGTTTGAAGTCTGATTAAGCTCCAAATAGTCATGGCTCTAAAAGGCAGCGTTCAGTAAAATGATGAACTGAGAAAAAACTCTACCCGCCACCCCCCTCCCCCCTTGCCTGCCAGGACCACTGTTTAATAGCCTACAGTATTCTAAGGATCTCAAAAGCCCTCTTCTCCATTTGCTTTCAAATGGGACCAAAGCTCAAATATTGCCTGGGTTCGAATTCTACTGTACTATTATTTAAGCAAGTTACTCAAACTTTGAACCAGTTACTTCAACTTTCTGGGCCTCAGTTAATTTTCACCAGTAAAAAGAGTATGATTATAATACTACCCGTCTTATAGGACTCTTAGATGAAGTCCATTCCCATATACGCACATTTCTCAAAAGTGCGCCTGGCAATGGTGTATAAGTAAGTGACAGATGTTATGCCCACTGAGGCACTGTGCTAATTAGCTAAGAGCACAGGCTACACGCTCTCATGGCCACGGGTACTTCATTGAGGGATGGGCATGTGACCTAAGCTGGTGCATCTGAGTCTTTCTTTGGGTTTGCTGGGCATGAATCCATCCCTCTGTGGTGGAGGCTTCATGGATCTGAGGTTGACAAGTGGTGGAACCAATGTTTCCTGTCATTCTCTAGAAGCTGCACTGCAGCAGCAAAGCATAAAGCCGATTTAAGAGATGATAAGAGAATTTTTCTTTGTTCTAATAGCTCCTGACATCCAGCTGTAAGTTTACACTCCCTTCAATCACAGGAGTGATCTTAACCTGCAAACAATACCTCCTTTTTACCTAAACTATTTCCGATTACTTGGCTGTCACACTAATGTTACATATGACGATCACAGTCAGCCACGGTACACAGTACTGAAATCTTTTGTGCTACGATGTGAAGAGCAGAATTTATCTTTCAGCTTTGACTTACCTAGGAGAGCATTCTTTTAAACACAGGGTTAACAGCAGATGTTCTCAAACAATGTGCTAAGATAGCAATTCCTGGTTGCATCACAGTTTTCTGAGTTATCTAAATTTTAAGATGTTTTAACCATTAATAAAGTTCAGAGATAAAACTCTGGAACAGAGTCACTAGGGCCTTGCACGGTTAGGATTTTCTTCTACTAGAAGGTTAGTCTATTTTAATATAGAGTTAGGGCAGCAGTCAGTGTGTGACTTTTGCATGAGAGAACAGCAAGAGGAGGTAACCAACAGGTGAGTATATTATATTCATGATAACTACACATGAAAATATATTATTAAAATATATAAATATCATTCAGAGACTCACACTTTGCTGATTTATTTATAAATCACAATAGATGGTAAAATTCCCTAGAAAGGGAACAACTAGTGTAATACCTGCCATTCAGAAAAGTATGTTGAACCAAAGATGTTTCCCCCAGACATGCACGCATCTGTTTCTAAGTTACTAGTTCTCTAGCATCCTCATGAATGAATATGGTGGCTATATATGATCCCAGTACCTGTACTGCCCCTGAATTTGACAGATGTTCAGTTTGGGGAGACTAAAATGATCCTTTTTTCTTTTTCAGCTAGAATCTGCATTCATTTCAGTAGTGGCATTTCTCTTGGATGAGAAAGCTACCATGAAATAAACAAGAGTTTAGAATATTCCTGGAATAATCTCAGCTTCCCCTTGGGGTAACAACATAAATCACCATTTTTAAACTTAAAAATTGAGGCGGTTTAAGCTATGCAAAAGTAATCTCAATCAAGTTTACAATAAAAATAGTGGTAATACTTTATCATGTTTTGCTATAAAGCTACTCATAATAAATTCTCTGCTTTCTTCTTCAAGTTGCTTTTGAGACCAAAGAAATCTAGGCGGTTCAGAGAGGAGGTTCAGTGTGGGAGTTTTACAAATACACACATGAGCCCTGAGATTTGGGTAACATCGCTTTCACTCAGGCCAAAGAAAGGCATTGGCAGAGGAAGTAGTATGTGAGGGGTAAGTAAAAACTGGTAGGAGGCAGAGTTTGTTCTTTTAAATTCTAACTCTGTCCCTGACTAGCTGAGTGACTGAGTAATTATTTAAACTTACAAGTTTAAGCCTCATTCTTCACAACCATGTGGTGTGTAATAGTGCCTGCACATGAGATTGTTGTGGAATTAAAGGAAAAAAACATTTTTTAAGCACTTAACCCTATGCCTAGTATATACGAAGTTCTCAATAAATGTTAGTAGAATCCAGAAGTGACCAAAATAACTTGGGAAACAATTAATAAAAGAGAAAACAGGAAGAGAAAAGAGGAAGACTGAATGATGAGAGGTACAGCTGGTTACAGAAATTCCTGTGCAGGGTTATTTTTTAATATACTTTAATGATACAAAAACATAAATGAGGAAAATTTGTAATGGAAAATCTGCTGCCTACAACATGCTGGCAATTGTCTTACTATTATTTTAAGACAATTAAGCCTAAAATCAGAGGTCTAGTGATTTTATTTACAATGTCTATACATTCTTCCTTTAGGGATATTCATCCAAATGCGCAAAGTCTTTTCTTTGCCGCCTAAAAATAATTAGGGAACACCGACAAAGCTCATGGGAATTGCATTCTCTGATGTTCTTTTCACAACTACTAGAAAATTCCTTGGCTTGTCTCTTCCTGTATTTCTTTCATTGTGGTGTTTTCTATCAGCTATTCCTCTGGGTTAAACACACTGAGCAACAATGCTCTTCAAGGTTAATTATAAGAACCAGGTTCAATGTAAGCAATGCTTGCCTAGTTGTCCGGTGAATTCATTTTCTTTCCTGATTATACTTAGAAGTGATTCTCAGCCCTTCCTGGTGTCATGACTGGGAGTCAGCTTTGGACATTATTTTCATAAAGTCTCTTCAGATTCCACAATATATTAAAACCATGAATTGATAGAAGACGTTGTAGAGCTAATGTGATATGGTTAGCCCTTTGAATAAACACTTAAGTTAATCTTTAAAAAAATAACCCTTAGCCCCACCTTTCCTCTAATTCTCTGCTTTGCAAAACGGGAGCCACAGCAATAATGAGTTGGAAGGGTGATTACAATTAGAAAAGTAAGGGCAAGCTACAGCTATCAGCATGTTTTATTAAACTTCCATACACTAGAGTGAGATAGGATTTTTCAACTGTTTGTAGCTATGTTTGCCAAAAGCTAATTAACAGGATTAAGCTTCAGAGTTTCTCTTTTCCCACTGGGCAAACTAAAACAACATTAAGAAAGATACCCCATATCTAATCTGAAATGAGTCTTGTGCTACTATGTTTGTGTCTAAACTTTAGAGTGGGTTTAGAATTCATCAACAGAGTTAAAGCTATGACATTCCCCTAAATGACTATTCTAGATTGATAACAAAATAATGAAATGGCAAATAACTTTACTTTGAAAGTAACAGAACTAAATACAGGACTTTTCTAAAGGTTCAGATTGTCTTAAGAATAGAAATTTTTAAAATTTACTATGAGAAATAATGTCTGAATTTATCCACTATAACTGAATTTATCATCTTCATAAAAATATTTACTATGTCGTTCCTGTGAAATGGTTTTTCTGCTAACAATATAGTTTTTAAAGTAGTAGAAAGATACCAAAATATTATATAATACACTGTAAATTCTTATTCTATTTATTATGCTATAATTTTCCTGAGACTTGCTTTGTTCTTTCTATGGAAAGATTTGCTGAGAAACTAATAATGAAAACAATAGGGTTTGAGAGGTACGTATTGAGAGAAGGGCTGGGGAACCCAGAGGGGGCATTTCACATTAAGATTTTCATTGTTTTAAATATTTTAGGACATTATCATCATTTAAATTACTAAAAAATGTCATCAGGGCCCCTAGCTTTATAAAAATGTAGCTGCTAACTGGAAACATTTTTAGGAGTTATTCTAAGTCTCCTTAGGAGTTACTCTTATTTGGAATGAAAAAGTCTTTTTTATCTTCAAAAGGTGCTATAATATTGCGTTACATGAAATGAGTGGACTTCCTAAAGTAGCTTAAATTGTGAATTTTCACTTTATTCTATCACTAAGAAACAAAATTAACAGTATGTATTGGGGTATTTTTCTGCATTTAAAATAGATTTTTTTCTACATTAGTTCATTTCTACTTGTTTCTTTAGTATTCAACGCAATAAAATAAATAAACAAACAAACAAGTAAATAAATAAATAATTTCCGTCAGCGTTTCTCATCTTTGGCACTACTGACATTTGAACTGGATAATTCCTTGCTTGGTGGCAGGGGGAGTGTCTGTGCTGTGTATCATTGGATATTTAGTAGCATTTTGGCCTCTACCCATTAGATGCCAGTAGTACCCTCCCAGCTGTGACAACCCAAAATGTCTGCAGACCTTGCCAGGTGTCCCCTGAAAGGAAAGGGGCAAAGCCACACTCCACTCTTGGTTGAGAACAACTAATTTATATGTATAACTGAGGTATAAAAAGATTGAAAAATTCCAGTGTGCCCTAATTATAAGCAACTTTAATTTACCAACATTTATGCAAAATTAAATTTTTTAAGGAGAAAAAGTAGAAAGTATCAAAGAGCAGGTATAGGAAAAATGTATTAAACGTTAACATTTTCATTTTGAAATTTAACATAGTATAAAAAATACTGAATACAGATTATCCAAATTGATATAAATGATATATAATTATATATTATATATGAAAATTGATATAATTTTATCGTAATTTATATTGGAATATAAAATACAATAAACTTTCCATATTTAAGTTGCACAATTTGATCATTTTTGACACATATATACCTATAAAACCATCATCACTATAAAAATACTGAACATTTTAATCACACTAGAAAGTTTCCTTTTTCCCCTCTGTAATCCATCTCTCTCTCAACTCCTAACCATAGGCAATCACCCCTGATCTGCTTTCTGTCACCGTAGGTTAGTTAGAATTTTCTAAAACTTTATATGTATATGGAATCATACAGAATGCACTCTTTCTGCCTTACTTTTTCATGCAGAATAATGATTTTGAAATGTATCCATATTGTTGCGTACATCAATAATCATTTCTTTTTATTGCTGGTGAGTATTCCTTGGTGTGGATATGCCACAATTTGTTTATCCATTCCCCCAATATAAGTATATACTTGGGTAATCTCCAGTTTGGGATTTTACAAATACAGCTACTCTGAATATTTGCATACAAATCTTTGGACTGGAGTTTTGTGTCTCTTGGATAAATACCTAAGAGTGGAATGGGTGGATCAGGGGTATGTGTTGAACTTTCTAAGAAACTGTTGGTTGTCCACTGTGATTGTACCTGTTTACATTACCTCTGGGAGTATATGGGAATTTCAGTTGCTCTACATTTTGTAGGGTCACACATACAAACACTTAACGAACTCATCACTGACAGCTCTTCACTAGAAGAAATGTTAAAGGAAGTCCTTCTTGAAGTAGAAAGAAATTATACCAGGTAGATGTAGAAAGAAATTATACCAGGTAAATGTTAAAGGAAGTCCTTCTTGAAGTAGAAAGAAATTATACCAGGTAGATGTAGGGAATTACACAAAGGAATAAAGCGCACCGGAAACAGTAACAACGTCGTGA
The DNA here is from genome assembly GCF_003031525.2 of Neophocaena asiaeorientalis asiaeorientalis. Classification (NCBI taxonomy): domain Eukaryota; kingdom Metazoa; phylum Chordata; class Mammalia; order Artiodactyla; family Phocoenidae; genus Neophocaena; species Neophocaena asiaeorientalis. Next base: position 1,079,080 of record NW_020173204.1, on the reverse strand, counting down.
TCATAATTATTCTGAAGTCCTTGTCAGGTAGCACCCATATCTCAATCATCTGTGAGCCTGTTTCTACGTTATTTATTTTATTTTATTTTTGGTCTTGATATTAGTTTTGTGCTTTAGCAATTTTTATTAAAGGCAAGTTTTTCTATAGTAAAACAATTAAGAGGCTTAAAGTGGTAATATATTCCTCCAGACAGTATTTATCTTTGCTACTGTGCTAAAACAACAGAGGCTTAGTTAGAACTGCTCTGAATCACGGCTGCACTGCAGCCCCACTGATGCTTATTCTACTCGAGTTTGATCCGGACTCAACCAAGAGCTCTGGGTATTCTCCATGGCCCCTCCCCATTTCAGGTGCTGAACAGTAATTTTTGTCTTATAAGACTGGTGATAGCTCTGATATGCTTTTCAGAGGCTTCCCACCTAGCTTTTACATCTCCTGCCCCATGGAGCCCAGAATTCGGCAATATTTTCAGGGGAAAATTAACCACATGCTTGGGGCTGCCAAATTCTATCATAACCCCAGGGTTTCCTCTGTCTCCGGGCAGCAGCCTCTGGTGGATCAGAGCTGAGATTCTGAGTCCCCTGCTCTCGCCCAGATCCATCCGTCCCAGGGTAGAAGGCGATGCAGAAATTATTTCACTTCTGAGGAGTCTGGCTCCTGATTCAAAGCCTCTGTGTGCTTTCTCGTGCCTGACCATAGGCAATTACCGAGGCTTTCCCTGACAGACCTCGAATTTGGGGCACAGCCAGTGGACAGCCAAGTCAGGACTTGGGCTCCTCTGACGGGCCATGCATTTCACGTATTTAAATACCTAGCCGCAGTGCCTTCATTCCTAAATCTCTTTATCTGAGGCCTTGCCAAGGTCTCCTTATGAAGGGAGGGGGGCGCTATTTTTCCCCAGCCTGACTCAGCATCTACTACATTCCACCCCCGCCCTTCCGTTTCACACCCCTCCCACCCCCCACCCCCCGAACTCCATGGTCCACACAACTGCGGGAGCCTTCGGGGCCCCTTCCGCTGTGGCACACGCCCGCACCTGCGTTGATCCACCGACCTTCAACGGGTGCCCCGTCCACGGGGGAAAACGGAATCGGGGGAGTCGTTGTTTCTCTGGTTTTAGTCTCTTTCTTACACCGTCTCAGGAAGCCATGAAAGGCTTAACCCTTTCCTTTTGGGCTTGTTGCTCTAATCAGCCAGGCGATCCCTGACAGCTCTGCTTTCTCCCTCCCAGCTCAGCTGAGCTCTGGAACACCTTCAGCTCTCCTACCTCACTTCTTGTCTCTCGACTGCCATTAAACATTTTGCTTCTGTATTTTATCTGGATTTCAATTATTTTCTGCAGAAGTGCTGTTCTATTCCTATGTAATCTATCCTACCCAAACTGTAATTTCCACCCACTGCCTTTTTTAAAAAAATACATCATTGGAGTATAATTGCTTCACAATGCTGTTAGTTTTTGTTGTACAACAAAGTGAATCAGCTATATGTATACATACATCCCCATATCCCTTCCCTCTTGTGTCTTCCTCCCACACTCCCTCCCTATCCCACCCCTCTAGGTGGTCACAAAGCACTGAGCTGATCTCCCGGTGCTATGTGGCTGCTTCCCACTAGCTATCCATTTTACATTTGGTAGCGTATATATGTCTATGCCACTCTCTCACTTCGTCCCAGCTTACCCCTCCCCCTCCCCGTGTCCTCAAGTCCATTCTCTGTGTCTGCGTCTTTATTCCTGCTCTGCCACAAGGTTCATCAGTACCATTTTGTTTTGAAAGTACCGTATAACACTTCTGATTACGCTTCATTAACTGCACTTAGTTACATGGTTAAAAGTGGCTTCAAGTGTGTCTGGGGAATACATAGTCCTGTGACTGAGAACATTGTCATCCTAGGTCCTGTTTGTAAGGATGAAGAGGAAATGGTTATATTAAGGCAGCTCCAGTCTCTAACACATCTTCCCCTTTTGGCCCTGGTGCCAAGCTGCTTTTTCCACCTGCCCCTCTCCACACTCTCTTGTGCGTCTAATACTGTCTGACTTGACTGCATAAAATATGTTGAGTTTCCGTTCACAGGAGGTGCCTGAAGTCGGTGGCATGGTCAGAGACGAGGCAGGTGAGGAATTATCAACACTGGTGGGATCTGGGGCAGCTAAAGACTAAGAACATGTTCACGCTGAAGGGAAGGTATGTACCTTGCAAACTGGAAGTACATTGGACTAATGTGTGGCTTAATTCCCAATGGTTATTGTGTCCCTGAAAATGGTGTAATTTTGACTTTTTAGTTTGGCTTTTCTTTATATGTATACACCGTTCTAAAAAAAGATAAAAATTAAGTGTGATAGTACAGTCATCTTAATTTCAGATAGTTATTTTTTGATCATTTTAACTTCATATGTACTTATTTATATGCCTTGGTTGCTGACAGAGAAGAAAATAATTAACGTTATATAAATGACTAATGCTTCTCAATGTTTATGAGCAAAATATACAGAATGATTTGTAGGTTTTACAATTGTATATTTAAATGTGACTTGTATTTCTGATAATACATATACCTAATAGATTCGATGGATAAATTGGTTAGCAAAGTCATCTTATCTATAGTACCCTTTTAATTTTAGTTAATACTCTTAAAAGATATACTATAAATAACTTCCAAATCGTCTAGGAGCCTCTGTCTCAAGCGTCATTCCCTTAAAATATATAAAATATTTGCTGACAGTTATGTCATACGTAGGTATTATATAGGTTATTATATAGGTTATGTGTAGGTGTTACAATAGCTCCTCTTCAGTAAATGGTGGGGTTTCTGCTCTTACATGACAGCGCCATGCATCATGCCAGTGTTGAGTCAATGGACAGAAAGGGCAGCATTCCCTTTTCCTAGGAATAGTGTAACACAGAGGATTATCAACCAGATATTGAAGAAGAGAAGTGGCAATAAAGGGAATACTAGACTACCACAGAGGTAATAACTTCAGGAAGCAGCTACCAGCAGCCATAACTAGGACTAAAGAATAGAGGGAAGAGTCTGGAAACTTAGAAATCTGCAGGAGCTTAGACTCAGATCTCCACGGTGGTCACCACTGGGCTGGTGCACGGGTCTCGGCAGCTTAGGGAGGAGGCCTGTGGAGCCGGGATTAGATCCAAGAGGAGGGCGAGCCAGCCAGCAGGGGCTGATGCTCCTTAAGGAGCACCTTGAGGTTGATTCTCAAAGTGTTGGGAAATCTGCCAATTAGCCATAGCCAGGGGATGGGGCATCATCGGCTGACTCTGACAGGACAGAGGGGAAGACAGGAATGAAGAGTTGCCATCTTCTCCAGCCTAGCACTGTCTCTCAACACCTGGCACAGCTGGAACCATCTGGCAAAAGGGAAATGTGTCTTACAGGGAGCCAAGCAGAGCAGAGGGGGCAGGATTTGAAATGGAGAGAAAATAGCTTCGGGGCTTCCCTGGCGGTCCAGTGGGTAGGGCTCCGCGCTCTCAGTGCAGGGGGCCCAGGTTCCATCCCTGGTCAGGGAGCTAGATCCCGTGTGCAGGCTGCAACTAAGACCTAGCGCAGCCTAAATAAATAATAAGTAAATAAAAATAAACCTTTAAAAAGAAGATTAAAAAAAAGAAAATAGCTTACTAACTAGCACAAAGATCTTACATATGTTACTAAATGAGACACTGGACTATATACATTGTTGAATTGATGGTTCGATGTTCACTCTGTAGGATTTTATTTGGTGAAGGATATTATTAACTTAGTTAAATGTGGACAAAATAAAACAAACTCGAAATCATGTCCCTAAATTTCAAGTGGAAATCTATTCTTATTATGAAAAACTGAATAAAAAAAGAGAAAAGCCAAAGTAGGTTTCAACTATAATAAGAGCCGTTTGTGAACACATATATTCTGTTTTCTGAGACAGTCTTAATTTCAAAAGTGAAGCGAGAGCTTGAAATTATTTTTCTTGTAAATATATGTGTGTTCACAGGTAAGGGCACATGCGCTGTGTGTGTGTATGTGTGTTTGTGTGTGTGAGAAGAGTTTTTCATACATATCTAGAAATAACCTGTGTCCCCTGCATTGGCAGGCGGACTCTCAACCGCTGTGCCACCAGGGAAGCCCCGAAAAGTAACAGAATCTTGATTAAGAGATTGGGGTTGAGAAGTATATCATCTTACCTGAGACTCTAGCTTAAATTTTCTCTGGCCTCTGGCACAGAGTCTTAAAAAGTGAACCACAGCTTTTAGTGGAGAGAAGTGAGGATGACATCTGGCTGATGCAGGAATATATTTTGGTTACATTCCACCTCATTCCGGAAGAAAAAAAGAATGTCTGAGCAAATAATATAAATGAACTAAATATATAACTTCAGTTGTCATAGGCAACTTTTTCCTTCCAAGGGGAAGAAAGAATAAGGATAAGAAACATATGGGAAAATGGACACATGATCTGAAAGTATGCACAAGAGAAATCTCAGAATAACATGAACACATATGCTCTATGCAACTAATCAAGCAAATGACCAGCCAGAAAAGCTCAGTGTCCCCCATGAATACTCATTTACTTCTAAGAGTTCTTTCTGCAGACCCATTTACCCTCCAGCTGGCATTGAACAAGTAAAGCAAAAACTGTTAGGAACAAAGGATAAGAAGAGTAATTTTGAGTAATTACAGGGAGGCATCAGCAGTGTTAATCATTCCTCTTGAGTTCCGCTTAAAAACTATTTTGTCACAGGAAAGAAAACTTTTGTTGACTAAGTCATAGAATATATGTTAGCAATTATCATGGAAATTGTATATTATACTCACAAAATTTTTTGTTCTAATTTGTCACCCTCTGTAGAATCTGAGATTGAAATTGTATACTTATTGATTTTATAAATGTATTTTTGTAAATTCTCCCATGTCCCCATTATTGGTTTCAATGATAAATACCCACTGACGTTCTATGTATATTGCTACTTAACTCTCTTAAGTAATTGCTTTAACTCAAGATTTTGCTTTGTTTTGTTTGATTTTTCTATTCCTCGTCTTTGTTTTGATGTTAGAAACATAAGAAGTCCAAACTCAGAGGTTTGCAATGCAAAACCTAGATGAGACCATTTTAATGATAATATAAACTCCTAAATGCCTATTCTACTATTTTAAAATGAAGATCAATAAGAGAATGAAAGAGGGAGACTTTGGGGGGGTTAATGGGTAGTAAAGTAACAAAGCAAACAATACACAAATGACAGAAGGACAGACAAAAATTCTCAACATTTATGAAGAAAATGTGATAATAGTAAAACAGCAATTAAAAAAAAAAACAGAGAAAACAAAAATAAGGCAGCTGACTCTGATGGTTATTGCTGCATAGCATTTTCCTTCAGATCTGAGAGCTGAAAAGGCAAAACTATTTTTCTGTTCATTATTAACTTCTGACTTGTAAAATCACATACTATATGATAATCTACTCATTGAAATTTGAGACTCTTTCTGGCTTAGTATTGATCAATTTTTATAAATGTTCTAAGAGTTAGAGGGAAAACATATTTAAAAAATTATTGGCTCTAGAACTCTATGTATCCGGGGGTCACTCTTGTTAACTGTATTTTTTAGATATTCTATTTTTTGTTTACCTGTCAATAATTACTAAGAAAAATGTTTTAATTATGAGCTCTTAGGAATTTCCTCCTGTAGTTCCACCAACTTTTGCCTCATCTATTTCCAAGCTGTTTTAGATGCATAATCTTTAACATTGCTATATCCTCTTAGTTAATAAAATGTATTATCATTGGATAATGAGTCTCCCTACTCCTCATGTTCTGTTTTTGTTTGTTTATTTTACCTGGCTTTAACACATTACAGTAATGTTCTTTGGTTTGGTACTTTCCTGATATGTCTTTTTACACTCTTTGTCAGTGGCTTCATTTGCAAATATTTTCTCCTATTCTTGTTGAGGATTTTTGCATCTATGTTCATCACTGATATTGGCCTGTAGTTTTTTTTCCTTGTGACTTCTTTGTCTGGTTCTGGTATGATGATCAGGGTGATGGTGGCCTCGTAGAATGAGTTTGGGAGAGTTCCTCCCTCTGCTATATTTTGGAAGAGTTTGAGAAGGATAGGTGTTAGCTCTTCTCT
>NW_020173204.1:800466-1072760 GCF_003031525.2 Neophocaena asiaeorientalis asiaeorientalis | reverse complement strand
TTTCTGTTTTTGTGCCAGTACCATACTGTCTTGATTACTGTAGCTTTGTAGTATAGTCTGAAGTCCAGGAGCCTGATTCTTCCAGCTCCGTTTTTCTTCCTCAAGATTCTTTGGCTATTCGGGGTCTTTTGTGACTCCGTACAAATTGTGAAATCTTTTGTACTTAGATCTGTGAATAATGCCATTGGTAGCCTGAGCTGATCTTTATGATTTCTTTCCTTCTGCTAACTTTGGGGTTCTTTTGTTCTTCTTTCTCTAATTGCTTTAGGTGTAAGGTTAGGTTCTTTATTTGAGATGTCTGTTATTTTCTGAGGTAGGATTTTATTGCTATAAACTTCCCTCTTAGAACTGCTTTTGCTGCATCCCATAGGTTTTGGGTGGATGTTGGCCTTCATTATGTTGAGGTAGGTTCCCTCTATGCTTACTTTCTGGAGGGTGTTTTATCGTAAATTGGTGTTGAATTTTGTCGAAAGATTTTCTACATCTATTGAGATGATCATATGGTTTTTATCCTTCAGTTTGTTGATATGGTGTATCACTTGGTGATCTCTTGGTTATTTAGTAGTGTATTGTTTAGCCTCCATGTGTTTGTATTTTTTACAGATTTTTTCCTGTAATTGATATCTAGTCTCATAGCATTGTGTTTGGAATGGAACTTGATGGAAAGATACTTGATATGATTTCAATTTTCTTAAATTTACCAAGGCTTGAGTTGTGCCCCAAGATATGATCTATCCTGGAGAATGTTCCAAGAGCACTTGAGAAGAAAGTCCATTCTGTTGTTTTTGGATGGAATGTTCTATAAATATCAATTAAGTCCATCTTGTTTAATGTATCATTGAAAGCTTGTGTTTCCCTATTTACTTTCATTTGTGACGATCTGTCCATTGGTGAAAGTGGGGTGTTAAAGTCCCCTACTATTATTGTGTTACTGTTGATTTCCCCTTTTATGGCTATTAGCATTTGCCTTATGTATTGAGGTGCTCCTATGTTGGGTGCATAAATATTTAAAATTGTTATATCTTCTTGAATTGATCCCTTGATCATTATGTAGTGTCTGATATGAGAATTGCTACTGCAGCTTTCTTTTGATTTCCATTTGCATGGAATATCTTTTTCCATCCCCTCACTTTCAGTCTGTATGCGTCCCTAGGTCTGAAGTGGGTCTCTTTTACACAGCATATATACCGGTCTTGTTTTTGTATCTATTCAGCCAGTGTATGTCTTTTGGTTTGAGCATTTAATCCATTTACATTTAAGGTAGTTATCAATATGTATATTCCTATTACCATTTTCTTAACTGTTTTGGGTTTGTTATTGTAGGTCTTTTCCTTCTCTTGTGTTTCCTGCCTAGAGAAGTTCCTTTAGCATTTGTTATAAAGCTGGTTTGGTGGTGCTGAGTTCTCTTAGCTTTTGCTTATCTGTAAAGGTTTTAATTTCTCCATTGAATCTGAATGAGATCCTTGCTGGGTAGAGTAATCTTGGTTGTAGGTTTTTCTCTTTCATCACTTTAAATATGTCCTGCCACTCCCTTCTGGCTTGCAGAGTTTCTGCTGAAAGATCAGCTGTTAATCTTATGGGGATTCCCTTGTATGTTAATTGTTGCTTTTCCTTTGCTGCTTTGAACATTTTTTTCTTTGTATTTAATTTTTGATAGTTTGATTAATATATGTCTTGGCATGTTTCTCCTTGGATTTATCCTGTATGGGACTCTCTGCGTTTCATGGATTTGATTGACTATTTCCTTACCCATATTAGGGAAGTTTTCAACTGTAATCATCTCTTCAAATATTTTCTCAGTCCCTTTTTCTTGTCTTCTTCTGGGACCCCTATAATTTGAATGTTGGTGCATTTAATGTTGTTCCAGAGTCTCTGATACTGTCCTCAATTCCTTTCATTCGTTTTTTCTTTATTCTGCTCTGTGGTAGTTATTTCCACTATTTTATCTTCCAGGTCACTTATCCATTCTTCTGCCTCAGTTATTCTGCTACTGATTCCTTCTAGAGAATTTTAAATTTCATTTATTGTGCTGTTCATCATTGTTTGTTTGCTCTTTAGTTCTTCTAGGTCCTTATTAAACCTTTCTTGTATTTTCTCCATTCTATTTCCAAGATTTTGAATCATCTTTACTATCATTCTTCTGAATTCTTTTTCTGGTAGACTGCCTATTTCCTCTTCATTTGTTTGCTCTGGTGGATTTTTACGTTGCTTCTTCATCTGCTGTGTTTTTCTCTGTGTTCTCATTTTGCTTAACTTACTGTGTTTGGGGTCTCCTTTTCGCAGGCTGTATGTTTGTACTTCCCGCTGTTTTGGGTGTCTGCCCCCAGTGGCTAAGGTTGGTTCAGTGGATTGTCTAGGCTTCCTGGTGGAGGGGACTGGTGCCTGTGTTCTGGTGGATGAGGCTGGATCTTGTCTTTCTGGTGGGCAGGACCCTGTCTGGTAGTTTGTTTGGGGGCGTCTATGACCTTATTATGATTTTAGGCAGCCTCTCTGCTAATGGGTGGGGTTTTGTTCCTGTCTTGCTAGTGCTGTTGCATAGGGTGTCAAGCACTGCACCTTGCTGGTTGTTGAGTGGAGCTGGGTCTTAGCATTGAGATGGAGATCTCTGGGAGCGCCTTCGCCGTTTGATATTATGTGGAACCAGGAGGTCTCTGGTGGACCAGTGTCCTGAACTCGGCTCTCCCATCTCAGAGCCACAGGCCTGACACGTGGCCGGAGCACCAAGACCCTTTTGGGAAGTCTGAGGTCTTCTGCCAGCGTTCAGTAGGTGTTCTCTAGGAGTTGTTCCACATGTAGATGTATTTTCGATGGATTTGTGGGGAGGAATGTGATCTGCACGTCTTAGTCCTCTGCCATCCTGAAGGTCTCCTCTACTCTTTACTTTTCTTCCATATTCTATTCTAACACGCTGTCAAGCATATTAATACTAATGTGAAAAAGCACTTTTTCATATTTCCTTTGAAAAAAGTTTCCCTTATCTCACCAAAAAGTACTATCTTATTCACACTTGGATCAGATGGAGAACAGCAGCCACCCAGATATGCTGGGAAGGAGCTGACCTCAAAGGTGGAAGAGGCAGGACCAGAAACACATTCTTTCACTGACAGAGGAGTGAGCAATAATGATGTCTCCTAATATGTATTTTAAAATAATATTCCTTATATATTTTTTATCAGAATCATTTATTTATTATAGTATATTGGGAAAATACACAAAAGCCCAAGGAAAAAAATAGTCACCTGTAATGTCATCAAAGTTATTAGCATTATTAAAAGTTGGTATATATATCTTCTAGGAAATTTGTCTGCTTCTAATATATCCGTAAATTTGATTTTAAAACTTAGGTTATACTGTAGACATACTTTTATAATTTGATTTAATAATTAATGTACTGTGAAAACATTTAAATATCATTGAATATTCTCCTCTGAAATTATATAAATTTATAGCTGCATAGTATTCCATTATGTATATAAGCAAACATTAATTTCATAATTGAAAAAAATGTTCATAATGGACATTTGAGATGTTTCTAATATTTGGCCATTATACATCACCAATAAAACCATCCTTTTTACATAAATTAGTTTGCATATTTTTAGTTGTATATTGAGGATGTATTCCTAAATATTGCAGAGCTGCATGCTGGGTGAATTTTTTTACCTCTTTTTCAATGAATTTTTACATATGTGTGCGTCCTTGTGTAACCAACACATATTTCCAGTTGGGTCAGAAAAACATATCAGTTTAAAGTTTCTTTGTGCCTTTTTTTTGTCCCCAACCTTTGTACTTTTCTGCTCAAATTCCACAATTTTGATACCCAAATTTGTAAATAATTATTATGGCTACTGTTTGTATAGCAACTGCACTTTAAAGTTACCTCTTCCCTAGAGGAAAAAAAAAATTGTATGGTTTATCACAATGTTACCTCTCTATTGGTGATAGCTTATGAATGTGTCCGAATTTTGGGGGGATAGGTTTTGTTAGAATCAATCCTCTAGGGCTGAGTCCTTTCAGGTGGAAAAAAAAGGACTGAAAATTCTGGAAATGCTTCCTAAAACATCAAGTAAAGTGATTTGCTGGCAACTAAATTTGTGAATGTGAAAATAGTAACAACTTTCATCCTTCCTAACAAAACTATTAAAAATTACAGTTTTGCATACCATTTAAAAATATTTGTGGCTAATATTCTGTCATTTTTACAACTGCTGAAAGAATAAGTCAAAGAAAAAGAAACACAAGAAAAGAGGCAGCAGCAAGGCCAACACTTGAAAGTGCAGAACGAAGTCACTGCCAAAAATTCAACACAATTATCTCCACGAGGCAGTGTTAATTCCCGTCCTTCACGTATATTAAGTTCTGAAGAGCAACATGAATGGCCATGGAAACAAAATCCTATTTGACTCTATAGTTGAAGAGTAGCTGCATAAAAAAACTAAAAGCCCAGTACATTTTTTAGAGCCCAAGGAAGTGATATTATGAGAGCAAATCACAAATACTATGTTCATGTGTATAAAGATTCCAAAGAATACTCGGTCTTGCAAAAGCTCATCTAAATGACAATTCACAAAAAGAGAAGCCCAAGAATACTTGATGAGTAACGATTTTAAAAGGTAAAATGAGATGGGAACATCTGAAAAAGGGAAATCAGAGGTCTAAAGAAGTTACCTATCAAATTCAATCAAGATTCTTAGTCTCTTGGTTTATTCCATTTACATAAGAAAAGCAATGGAAAAATAGTGCCTTGGGTCTCTGTAACGTGTACCCAGCACCTTTTTCCCAGATTGTTTTGTTTGCCACTGTGAGCAGGAAGCTGTCCTTGACTTTCTTTACTGCGTCAGAGCTGATGTCTATGGGAGTTAGAGATTGAAGACAATGTCTCCGCACATGAGACTGTAAACATAGAAACAATTGAGCTGCTGTTTGAATGAAGTTTAGCTTCCTGAACCCCAAAAGAAAAGTCACTCTCTTTCTGAAACCTCAGCCACTTTGGAGATTTGATGTGATGGAGTCACAGTGAAATGAATCTCGCCAAAGTCATTTTGGAAACTGGCTATCAGTTCCTTCATTTCCACACAAAAACACTTTTTGTACCTTTTCATTCAAAAAGCGGACTTGGTGCTACAAGCTTCCAGTAAACAGTCTACTTGTTTTATTTTTCAAGATAGCATTAAGTGTAAGTTTGGCAATATATTTCAAATGTGTCTACAAAAAGCAGGGCTTTTAAGAGAAGTGTCCTGGAATCCTCTGGAAACCTCAGGAAACACTAGAGTTGTTTCTTTTACTTGTTTGTCAAGTTGTAAAGTCAAGTCTGGACGTTTTGCCATTGGCTTTAGTGCCACCAGTGGTAGAAAGAGGTATTTGGGGCTCTTTCTTTCAGAGGTGTGTTTAACACTCTCCAGAGGACAGCCTGCCATGGGAAGTGCTCAGTTAATCACCAGGGATGGGAAAGACTTTAGTGACAAGAGCTAATCGCATACTTGTCAGAAGCTAGAAGAGTAGCTGCAATGTCATTTCCCACAGAACTCCAACAGTCACTCTAACTTGGGCTTCGTATTATCATCCTTAGTCTTTATTTCATGATATCTTACCATGAATATGCTGACACTCCTGCAGGGAGACCAGAGATCACCAGAAGGCAGAAAGTTATAGGAAAATTGAAATACATTTAGAGACATATTGGTGGAAGGTTACTAATACAACGTTATTGCTTTACTCAGGTGATTCTTGGACTATGTGTGGAATTCATGTGGCTAAACAGAAAGGCCAAGGAGAAAACACTGTTGAGGGTTTGAATCTTTAATTTTGCCTAGATATTCTAGCTCTGATTACATACTATCTAGGTATTCATTGCAGCAGTTAATTTTTAATCTAAATTTTGGAGACACTGAATGGATAAACCAATTATTTCTCTGTTAGAAAAAGCAAGCATTATACTTAAACTTTGGAGAAATATTGGAGAAATCAATCCAAATCTATTTCTGAATCTCATGAAGAATCTACAGAGCCTTATGCTCAGGTTTCATATTTCAAACAATCTTATTTGAAGTATAATAAACAAATGCCTTTATTATTTTACAAGGGGTATACATAATTCAGTGTTCATTAAGTCGTTTAATTTATTTCGTAGGATTTAAGTAAAAAGAAATAGCATTGGACAGGAGAGGACAGTCCTTGTCCTTGTATTTAGGTCAGTGAAATGTGAAACTTGTTAAATTATTTTCAGAAAGTTAAATAAACCAGTTCAGTGAAGCATGCTTTTTTGTCTACAGGAAATTGGAGAAACACATACTTCAGACTAATGTGTAATGACAATGTTAACTGCAATTAGCACCCTAAACATATTATTGTCCAAACAACAAATGTGGTAACTGTTGACCTTAAACAGAGCATTTGTTTGCTTTCCTGTCCTCTTTTTTTGAGAATGTCAATTAATGTAACATAAATGCTGGAAACAATAAAAGTAGAAAGCCCTTTACTCTGGTATTCAAATTCAAATACAATTTTTGCCAAGTATAAGCACAATGCTGGAATGTAATTAAGACACACATATAAAAGTTCCCTAATCACATAATTGGCCTCCTCTTTTAAAATTTCCATTTAATAATAATGATTTTCTAATAAGATTACCAGTAAGAATGTTATTACCCCCACCATATATTGGGTAGAAAGCAACTGCTTGAAGATTTCACCTTAATACAACATGTAACCCATGTTTAAGCAGCCATGAAACAGGTTGACAGTTTTAGCAACACTGCTTTATTGGGGTAGGTGTGGTATGACAAGCAAATACCATACACAATAGCACAGAAAATAGAAGGGTATTTATTTTAGAAGGAATTCTCACATGTGGTGGGTGACAGGCAAAAGCATATGAGCAACTTCCAGAATAAAACAAAAGAAAATATGGTGACCCAGAATGAAAAGAATTTTCTTTCATTTTCCCTTGGTTGAGGAAATGGCTGTGCCAGTGCAAAAATTGCAGAGCAATCAATGAAGCTCTATTTATAGCTGAAGACATGCCAGATAGGGCAACCCATCAGTCTTGAATGGGGGAAGAAGATGTAAACAATCTAGGCCTTGGAAACGTGTCTTATTGTTAGATTCTGTCTGCTTCTGTTGTTCTGGCTCCATCCTTGGGATCATCTGTACGCTTTTGATTTGATGTTCATTCTCTCTACTCCAGAAATTTAATCATCTGTCTCAGAGTTTTTATTCTTTTTGGCCTTTTATTTTTTATGCCAGATGATTTTTCTCTGGTTTATCCTACCACAATCTGTTTCTTTAAGTTTTCTCTAGTCACATGTTCACTCTTTAATGCACCCCAACATGGATCTTGATTGCCTTGTGTTTTTTTCCTTCTTGATTGCTTTTGTATTTTGACCACTGTCTCTGCCTTCCTTCCAGGCTGTTCTCAAATTGATACTTTGCTTCTCTATTTTAGAACATATGTATCCTTGTTTCTTCTTTAAAGGACAACACTCAAATGTTTTCTAATACATTCTCCTAATTTTTAAGCCAAAATATTATCACAGATTAGCTTTTTTGATACCAAGCATTCATTCATTTGTGAAAGACATCAGCTAAGAGGTATGGGTCCTCTGGAGGAGACCTTCCATGTGTTTTATGCAATGCAGTAACTGAAAGAACATATCCAGTGAGTTCTCTGCTGTTACAGCTTTACAGCTTCTGTCTCTGTGTATCACACTGATGGTTAACTACACATCCAAAGGTGGCACGTGTTTCCACCCATCTCTTTCTTTTCCCATCTACACTGTACTGAAATTTAACTCTAAATGGGTTTAGAAATATACATATATATATTTCTTTTTTGACAAAGGATGAGACATCAATTTTATGCTGTTCTTGTTCATATAAAAGGCAGCTGCCTGCCTTTTTGGCAAGCACTCCCCCTGGTTCATAGAAGTAGTAGCATACAAAGAGTGAGTCCATGATTGTCACATCTTCTTGGAGGATCTCAGTAATGTTCCATTTGAGACGGTAGAGATTTGAGTGGTTATTCCAAAACTGTTGCTTTAAATACATTCATCTCTGTTGAATCCAGTCAATGAAGAGTCAAACGTGAAGTTTCTTTTTTACTAGTATTTCCAGTTTTTATCCTTTTGTGAATTTTCATACACATCTCATTGGAACACTGGAAACAAAAGACCAGGTATTTCTAATCTGCTACTGTATTTACCAGACAGAGAGTTTTCAGTAATTTTGTCAAAATGATTGTTCCACATTTTTACTCGTGGTCTTCAAGACCGTGCCTTCCCGATTTGCCAACCCATATACTTATGCATGTGTTGAAAATGTGATTTGTTAAAGTGACCAAAGGTCTGTATTATTTGCTAAAGTGTCCAAATATTATTGTGTTAGACACATGTCTCCTAGCAAAAGCCACTGTTTTTTGGATTGTATTCACCAGCTTCAATTAGGGTGAAGGTAAAAAATAAGTGGCGATTCAAGACAAAACCAATTTATTGCATGTACTCTATGAAGGCAAATGAATGTGTAGAGTTTCCTGGGATAGACAAACCCTCCAAAATAAGGACATATAGATTGCCTGTCTGAGACTCCCAATGGAGTCGTATATTTAGGGAAGATACTGATTCACTGGAGTCATCACCTGATAAAATTGGAGAGTTAAGCTTCAAAATACAAATGCTAGGTGTTTTAGTTTCCTATTGCTGCTGTAACAAATTACTACAAAACTAATGGCTTCGAGCAATGCAAATATATTGTCTTATAGTTCTGGAGATCAGAAGTCCGAATGGGTTTCATTAGGCTAAAATAAAGTTGTCGACAGGGTGCATTCTGGATGCTCTTAGGGAGAATCTGTTTTTCTGCCTTTCCAGCATCTCAAGGCTGCCGCAGTCCTTCACTCGTAGCTCTGCATCCCTCCAACACCTGCCTCCACTGTCCTGCATCCTTCTTTCCCTCATTATCACATCACCTTCTCTGACTCTGACCCTCCTGTCTACCTCTTAAGACTCTTGTGATTATATTGGGCCCATCTAGAGAATCCAAGATAATCCCCTGATTTCAAGACCCTTAATCACATCTACAAAGTCCCTTTTGTCATGTAAGGTAACACATTCACAGCTTCTAGAGATTAGGATGGGATGTGGACATCTTCTGAGGGACTATTATTCATCCTACCATGCTAGGGAAATTAGAAAACCCTTGAGGAAACAGGAAGAACAACTCCATGATAATATTAAACTTTCAAAAGTTTCAGAAATATCCTTAGTACATTGGGCTGACCACTGATACCTGTAGGCATTGTATACTAACACCGATATCCATGAGGGTGTGTGTGTGTGTGTGTGTGTGTGTGTGTGTGTGAAAGAGAGAGAGAACATACGTGGTGGAAATAACTGACTAACAGGGGTAATCTTTATATGAGCATCCACACTTTGTTGGAATCAATAAATATTTCAGTCACTAAAAGATGTAGGGTAGATTTATATCAACTCTTTTTCAAAAAATTAGAACTATTCTTTTACCGTGTGCAAGATAACTTTCACAGATCCTTCTAGGTTACTTTGGAGACATGATAATTATAAGAGGAGACTTGCCATCACAAAATTATCGGAGATCTTCACTGTTCATCACACTCTTTAGAGAGAGAATCTGAATTCAGCTATCATCTGGTAAGTTAGTGGCTGAACAGGAGTCAAACTTCTAGTTTCAAATTTAGTGTTTCATTATAAAAACAGGACTGATTTACCCCTAGGCCAGATCTAAACTATTTTATTGATTTGAGTCCTCTCCCTCTTTTTCTTGAGGAGTCTGGCCACAGGTTTATAAATTTTGTTTATCTTCTCAAAGAACCAGCTTTTGGTTTTGTTGATCTTTGTTACTGTTTTCTTTGTTTCTATTTCATTTGTGCTCTGATCTTTATAATTTCTTTCCTTCTACTAACTTTGGGTTTTGTTTGTTCTTCTTTCTCTCATTCCTTTAGGTGTAAAGTTAGATTCTTTATTTGATATTTTTCTTGTTTCTTAAGGTAGATTGTATTGCTATAAACTTCCCTCTTAGAACTTCTTTTGCTGCATCCCATAGGTTTTGGATAGTCGTGTTTTCGTTGTTATTTGTCTCTAGGTATTTTTTGATCTCCTCAGTGATCTCTTGGTTATTCAGTAACATATTGTTTAGCCTCCAAGTATTTTTACATTTTTTCCCTGTAATTTATTCCTAATCTCATACTGTTGTGGTTGGAAAAGATGCTTGATATGATTTCAATTTTCTTAAATTTACTGAGGCTTGATTTGTGACCCAAGTGGTGATCTAACCTGGAGAATGTTCCATGTGCACTTGAGAAGAAAGTATAATCTGCTGTTTTCAGATGAACTGTCCTATAAATATTGTTTAAACTTTTCTGGTCTATGGACAAACATCAGTGATAACTGTGATTAAAAATCCTCCAACAAACAAAAGCCCAGGACCAGATGGCTTCACAGGAGAATTCTAACAAACGTTTAGAGAAGAGCTCACACCTATCCTTCTGAAACTCTTCCAAAATATAGCAGAGGGAGGAACACTCCCAAACTCCTTATACGAGGCCACCATCACCCTGATACCAAAACGAGACAAAAATGTTTCAAAAAAAGAAAACTACAGGCCAATATCATTGATGAACATAGATGCAAAAATCCTCAACAAAATACTAGCAGACAGAATCCAACAGCACATTAAGAGGATCATACACCATGATCAAGTGCGGTTTATTCCAGGAATGCAAGGATTCTTCAATAGACGCAAATCAATCAATGTGATACACCATATTAACAAATTGAAGAAGAAACACCATATGATCATCTCAATAGACGCAGAGAAGGCTTCTGACAAACTTCAACACCCATTTATGATAAAAACCCTCCAGAAAGTAGGCATAGAGGGAACTTACCTCAACATAATAAAGGCCGTATATGACAAACCCACTGCCAACATCATTCTCAATTGTGGAAAACTGAAACCATTTCCTATAAGATCAGGAAGAAGACAAGGTTGCCCACTCTCACCACTGTTATTCGCCATAGTTTTGGAAGTTTTAGCCACAGCAATCAGAGAAGAAAAGGAAATAAAAGGAAACAAATTGGAAAAGAAGAAGTAAAACTGTCACTATTTGCAGATGACATGATACTATACATAGAGAATCCTAAAGATGCCACCAGAAAACTACTAGCGCTAATCAATGAATTTGGTAAAGTTGCAGGATACAAAATTAATGCACAGAACTCTCTTGCATTCCTATACACTAACAACAAAAGATCAGAAAGAGAAATTAAGGAAACAATCTCATTCACCACTGTAACAAAAAGAATAAAACACCTAGGAATAAACCTACCAAGGGAGGTAAAAGACCTGTACTCAGAAAACTATAAGACATTGATGAAAGAAATCAAAGATGACACAAACAGATGGAGATATATACCATATTCTTGAATTGGAAGAATCAATATTGTGAAAATGACTATACTACCCAAAGCAATCTACAGAGTCAATGCAATCCCTATCAAATTACCAATGGCATTTTTTACAGAACTAGAACAAAAAATCTTAAAATTCGTATGAAGACACAAAAGATCCTGAATAGCCAAAGCAATATAGAGAAAGAAAAATGGAGCTGAAGGAATTAGACTCCCTGACTTCAGACAATACTACAAAGCCACAGTAATCAAGATGGTACTGGCATCAAAAACAGAAATGTAGATCAATGAAATAGGATAGAAAGCCTAGAGGTAAACCCACACACCTATGGTCAACTAATCTATGACAAAGGAGGCAAGGATATACAATGGAGAAAAGACAGTCTCTTCAATAAGTGGTGCTGGGAAAACTGGACAGCTGCATGTAAAAGAATGCAATTAGAACCCTCCATAACACCATACACAAAAATAAACTCAAAATGGCTTAAAGACCTAAATGTAAGACCAGACACTATAAAACTCTTAGAGGAAAACATAGGAAGAACACTCTTTGACATAAATCACAGCAAGATCTTTTTGACCCACCTCCCAGAGTAATGGAAATAAAAAAAAAACAACAAATAAGACCTAATGAAATTTAAAAGCTTTTGCACAGCAAAGGAAACTATAAACAAGATGAAAAGACAACCCTCAGAATGGGAGAAAATATTTGCAAACAAATCAATAGACAAAGGATTAAACTCCAAAATATATAAACAGCTCATGCAGCTCAATATGAAAAAAACAAACAACCCAGTCAAAAAATGGGCAAAAGACCTAAATAGACATTTCTCCAAAGAAGACATACAGATGGCCAAGAGGCACATGAAAAGTTGCTCAGCATTACTAATTATTAGAGATATGCAAAATTAAAGCTACAATGAGGTATCACCTTACACCAGTTAGAATGGGTATCATCAGAAAATCTACAAACAAATGCTGGAGAGGGTTTGGAGAAAAGGGCACCCTCTTGCACTGTTGGTGGGAATGTAAATTGATACAGCCACTATGGAAAACCCTTGGAGGTTCCTTAAAAAACTAAAACTAGGGCTTCCCTGGTGGCACAGTGGTTGAGAGTCCGCCTGCCGATGCAGGGGACACGGGTTCGTGCCCGGGTCCAGGAAGATCCCACATGCCGCAGAGCGGCTGGACCCATGAGCCATGGCTGCTAAGCCTGTGCGTCCACAGCCTGTGCTCTGCAACGGGAGAGGCCGCAACCATGAGAGGCCCACGTACCACAAAACAAAAAAACTAAAACTAGAATCGCCATATGACCCAGCAATCCCACTACTGGGTATATACCCAGAGAAAACCATAATTCAAAAAGACACATGCACCCCAGTGTTCATTGCAGCACTATTTACAATAGCCAGGTCATGGAAGCAACCTAAGTGTCCATCAATAGACGAATGGATAAAGAAGATGTGGTACATATATACAATGGAATATTGGTCAGCCATAAAAAGGAATGAAATTGGGTCATTTGTAGAGACATGGATGGACCTAGAGACTGTCATACAGAGTGAAGTAAGTCAGAAAGAGAAAAACAATTATCGTATATCAATGCATATACGTGGAATCTAGAAAAATGGTACAGAAGAACCAGTTTGCAAGGCAGAAATACAGACACAGATGTAGAGAACAAACGTATGGACACCAAGGGGGGAAAACCTGTGTGGGGATGGTGGTGGGATGAATTGGGAGATTGGGATTGACATGTATACACTAATATGTGTAAAATAGATAACTCATAAAAACCTGCAATATTAAAAAACATTAAATAAAATTTTTTTAAAAAGTTAAAAAAAACCAACTATATTTAGCTGCAAACATCTAACAGATGCCAAAATGTATAATCTTATTTGACCATTTGGTTTGCAGTATGTGTTGACAGATTTAACTAAAAGTGAGTTATGTCCTTGAGAACTCTATCTAGCTAAGTTTAAGTACTAGTAATATAAATTACACTATAAAGTTACAGTTATACCTCAAGACTATAGAAAGTAATAACCTTGTTGAGGGTAAAGAAAATAGAAATAACCACTATTGCTACTAATAGGGACAGACAGATCCATCTATTTTAAATAGAGGAGATGCCAGTAAAGTTACATGAATTACAGAATCAGAAGGGCAGAGATTGTTACTTCATGCTATTAACAAATAGATATTCAGATATGTTGGGGAACTACCATTTAAGGAAGAAATTCAAGATTTCAAATGTTTGAAGAACTTTCACAGATTATATAGATTATAATGTTAAAACCTCATCTTATTTTGTTGCATTATTAGACATGGTAAGCATAGAAAGTACATAGAAAGATACATACAAATACCTTAGTTTTTACCTCTTGGGTGTAGCAATAGAGAATCTTTTTCCTTTGTATTATTCAGAATTTTCATAATTTTATGCATTAATATTTTTATACTGAGAAAATTAAAAATGATGGTTAGAGCTTCCCTGGTGACGCAGTGGTTGAGAGTCCGCCTGCCAATGCAGGGGACACGGGTTCTTGCCCCGGTCTGGGAGGATCCCACATGCCGCGGAGCGGCTGGGCCTGTGAGCCATGGCCGCTGAGCCTGCGCGGGAGAGGCCTCAACAGTGAGAGGCCCGCGTACCGCAAAAAAAAAAAAAAGTTAAAGTAGCTTGTAAGGAGTTAACTAGGTGTTACAAAACACCAGGTGGTACAAAACACTTTTTAAAAATAACTATGTGATTATTATTAAATTTATTTATATTATTTATTTATTTTTGGCTGCATTGGGTCTTCATTGCTGCACACGGGCTTTCTCTAGTTGCAGTGAGCGGGGGTTACTCTTTGTTGCAGTGCACGGGCTTCTCATTGTGGTGGCTTGTCTTATTGCAGAACATGGGCTCTAGGCACACGGGCTTCAGGAGCTGTGGCACGTGGGCTCAGTAGTTGTGGCTTGTGGGTTCTAGAGCACAGGCTCAGTAATTGTGGCACACGGGCTCAGTTGTTCTGTGGCATGTGGGATCTTCCCAGACCAGGGCTCGAACCCATGTCCCCTGCATTGGCAGGCGGATTCTTTACCACTGTGCCACCAGGGAAGCCCCCTATGTTATTTTTAATTTGAAAAGATACATGCACCCCAATGTTCATAGAATCATTATTTACAATTGCCAAGATATAGAAGCAACCTAAGTGTCCTTATCTAGATGACTGGATAAAGAAGATATGGTGTGTGTGTGTATATATATATATATATATACACACATACATACAATGGAATACTTACTACTCAGCCATAGAAAGGAACAAAATTTTGCCATTTGCAGCAACCTGGATGGACTTGGAGGGATTATGCTAAGTGAAATAAGTCAGACAGAGAAAGACAAATTCTATATCACTTATATGTGGAATCTAAAAAATACAACCAATTAGTGAATATAACAAAAAAGGAAGCAGACTCACAGATACAGAGAATAAGCTAGTGGTTACCAGTGGGTGGGGAGGGGGCAATATAGGGGTGGGAGAGTGGGAGGTACAAACTATTGGGTGTAAGATAGGCTACAAGGATGTATTGTACAGTACAAGGAATAGAGCTACTATTTTGTAATAACTGTAGAGTGTAACCTTTAAAAATTGTATAAAACTTTAAAAATTAAAAAAAAGAACAGAAAACCCTACATGTAAAAGCCCCTAGTATTGGGTATTGTAATACTAATTATATATAACTTATAGATCAAGATTATTAGGTGTTTGTGTTTAATATATAAGCTCTGATAACCAGAATTTAGAGTCTACAGGACTGAAGATAAAGAGAAAGGCTGAAATAAGGCAAACACACATGTGAACCACTAAGGTTATTCCTGAAACCTTAGCAACATGCAATGGTAATTTATTTTAGAGCACATGGCATAGATATAGAGTAGATTATAAACAAACAAACAAATACACACATATCATGTGTACAGTTGGTAAACTACGAAGTATACTGTTTATTTTATAATGTGAGTTTCACTTTCAGAGGACAGTGTTGCTTATATCAACACCAAATTTCAAAGGAGGACCTCAGGCCTTTAGGTATTGCTAATGACGAGCAGCTACACCACTACTGCAGTCAAAGCTGAAAGAAAGTAAACCATGTAGACACCTCATCCTCAAATGAGGAGCATCCCAATACATATTTTACTTTGCATGTTCTATCCCCCAAACTGAAAAATGGATGAAAAAGAAGCATGATTTAAAATTAAGTAATACATTTTGCCGTTGCCATTGTTTTGGTGCAACCCTTGCCAATCAGCCACATGAAAAGAATCAAATAAAGAACTCTTTAATTCCCAAATAATATTCATAGGAGACATTCATTAACTTTATCAAATACCTGAGTCCTCCATTTCTCCTACTGCATCTAAATTTCATCTATCTCCTCACCTTTTCCTTTGCTATTGTTGAACTGAAAGATTTATGGCAATAGCAATTGACTGAAACAAAACTGGCATTAATAAACTTACTGTAAATCTACTCTTTGTCCTTCATGAGAGATTTTGTTAAAAAAAAATAAGTAAGCATCACCTTTTAATGATTTTAGAAGAGCTGGACTATATTTTCAATTTAATCCCTCAAAATCAGAGAACATTTTTCTAGTGTGTGGAGGGATGGTTTTACTTTCCTATTATTTTTTGGTCAGTCTTTGAACTTTCACTAAACTATCACCTATTCTAACCTCTATAATGGCTTTTCCTCTTTTATTTACATTAAAAAAGTTAATCTTTATCAGAATTTACCCAGTGGATAGCAACAGTGGATTTCTAAATGTTTAGATAATCCACTCCAGGTTTCATTTGCAAACAATGAAAAGCCACTTCAACTAAGTAGTTCTGTCAGACATAGACAATGACTGTCCTCTTATAAACTAAACAAAAAATGTTTATTATGATGCATGTCTGTCACTCCACATTTATTCTTCAAACTCATTTAAATTATTTACATTTTTCTAAGACTGTTTTGAACAAAGAATGTGAATATTGCTTGGTATTTTAAGTGCTTTTACATTTCACAAGGCACAGACCCTTTTACAATGGGTCAGGAATGGAATGGTAATCTGGAATGGAGCCAGGGGCAGTACCCAGACGGCCAAGTCTGGGGAAGGGGATTTGAAGCCAAGCTGGATTAACAGCAGTGTTGCCTCTTGCATCCTCTTGCATCCATTACTCCACAACAAGAAGCAGTGAAAATCCTAAGGGGGCAAAAGAAGTCTGGGATAGGGTACAGGTCACGGACTGTACAGAGGTGTCAGGAGTGTACAACTGCCAGTACGTTTTTCGAAAGCTGAAAATATAGTTTATTTGTTGACTATGACAAATGGTCCTCAGCACCAGTATGGGGTATGGCAGTACCAAAATGTTGTGTGACGTATATTAATATTACTTCATTTAAACAGGATAGGAGTTTATGTGGTTTTAATATCATGATTGAATTGATTACGTATTGTTGATTGAAATGTAGAAATTTTCTGTTAAGAAATCCCCCCCAAAAGAAATGTCAAATATATTGGTAACCAGGGAATTCTTCAGAATGAAAACAAGCGGAGGAGAGGGAGAGAAAATAATCAAGTAATTCAAGGATTTTAAACTAGATTTCTCAGTACTTCTTGGAGGCCTATAGCTGGGTTCTAGAACACAAAGTAGTGTAAGCAGAATGATACCTTCCTCTCTAAAATATGTCCATGCCCCAATCCCAGGAAGCTGTGAATGTGTTACATTCCATTGCAAAAGGGACTTTGCAGTTGTGATTAAGGGTGTGGATCTGGCAATGTCGAGATTCCTTTAGATTATTCAAGTGAGGAATTCCTGCAAGGACCAGAAAGAGGACCACAGGAAATGAAGGCATCCCCAGGTGACAGGAAACAGAGACTTCAGTCCTATCATCTCATGGGACTGAGTACTGCCAACACCTGAATGAGTATAGGTCCCTGCGGGGTCTATAGAAAAGAACACAGCTCTGCTCACATCTTGGTTTTAGTCCAGTGAGATCTGTACTGGATTTCTACCCCCAGAGCTGTAAAATAATAAATTCGTATTGCTTTAAGTCACTAAATTTGTGGTAATTTGTTTTGGAAGGAATAGAAGACCAATACACAAGGATTTCCTAAACTTGTATGCAATATTTGGTATATTTGTGTGGCTATTCTTCTGATGAAAGAAGCTGTATATTTCATCAGTCTTTTAAGAGTCAATGAGATAAACAACAAGGACCTACTGTATAGCACAGGGAACTGTATTCGATATCTTGTAATAACCTATAATGGCAAAGAATCTGAAAAAGAAATATATATATGTATACTATATACATATATATATATTTACTGAATAACCTTGCTGCACAGCTGAAACACTGTAAACGAACTATACTTGAATTTAATAAAAAGAGTCAATGACACACCATAAAAAAAGCAAGAACGATTGAATGCTATCATCCTTTCGCATACTGCAGCAGTAAAAACATCCTCATTCACTGTGAAAGCAGAACATTTCTCATTTTACATATTCAACTGAGAAACTTGTGTTTTGCGACAAACAACTCAACACAAGAGCGCACTCTCCCCTCCCCTCCCCTCTCCTCTCCTCTCTTTTCTTCTGCCTTGCCTTCCATACCTCCAAACCAAGCAACATTTGGTGTTTATTACGTTTCCTGTGAACTGTGAGATACTGTGGATACTCAGGGGTGGATTGTGAGTTCCTACAGAACAGCGTCTTTTTGTTTTGTTCTGTTTTTTTCTTTCAACTCTCTACTGTGTCTAGCAGTGGTAAATTCTATTAAACTATTCACATGATTGAATCAAAACATAAGGTCCTATATCAAGACAGTGACCTGGACTACATACCATGTGTAATTCTGTCCACACCATTGATGCAGTCTATGTATTTGTTTATTCTTTATATATCTAACTCATTATTTTCTGCAAAAAAAAATAGGAGAGCTCCCAGATTTCTACAGGAAAAATATCTCAGTGCCCTCAGATTAATTTCCAAGATAAGAGTCTGGATGGATCGTGGGGAAATAATGGTATAGGAGCTTTGATATTTCCCACTGATCACCTTGACTCTCTCTGCGATGTTTTCTATTTCCCTAAGGCCTAAATCCACCCAGGTTCCAGTGAAATATAGTTAATGTTCAGATATGTAAGCAGAAGCTTAGTGATATTTATGAAACAGACATTATAGACCAAACTCTATTTGGATAAACCACAAGATTCACACATAGAAAGAAGCCCTAGGGGTAAATGAACACATTAAAAGTTAAATGGGGGGCTTCCCTGGTGGCGCAGTGGTTAAGACTCCATCTGCCAATGCAGGGAACATGGGTTCAAGCCCTGGTCCGGGAAGATCCCACATGCCGCACAGCAACTAAGCCCATGCACCACAACTACTGAGCCCAAGTGCCACAACTACTGAAGCCCGTACGCCTAGAGCCCATGCTCCGCAACAAGAGAAGCCACGGCAATGAGAAGCCTGTGCACCGCAACAAAGAGTAGCCCCCGCTTGCTGTAGCTAAAGAAAGCCCACGTGCAGCCCAACGCAGCCAAAAATAAATAAACCCAACGCAGCCAAAAATAAATAAAATAAATAAATTTTTAAAAAAATTAAATTGGGGAGGTTAGATGAGAATTTGATAGTCTCATTTTCTAACTAGGTTATTTCAGAATGACTTGAAATTATGTAGTGAATGAGAGAGGATGATGACTGACAATGACTTTGCACGCAGTAATCTGCTTCCTATTCAATCTTATTTAAATATTTTCACAGGATATCTGGAATTGATAAAGTTTTAATAACACGTGCAGAAGTTTCTCCATGAAGTGTGCAGAGGTGTGCTGAGCACCCATACAAATGGAAAATGAGAGGAAAAAAGCCTAGAGAAGTTGGAAATATGGTGACATTTTTTAAAAATGAGATTCAACTTCAAATAATGTGAGGAAGCGTGCCTGCAGAAAAATAATCAGAAACAGGCATTCAGTGGGAGACAACTGGGAAGCTGTCAAACCGAACAGGACAGAGGGGAGAGGACACCAGATGATAAATTAGACAGCACTGAAACACTGTGACAATTTGGAGAAAAAAACTAAAAATCACCTTGGCGGCCACAGGATGTTTCCAAACAAGAAAGTACACCTGAATTAGAATTCACTTTTGAGATGGTATTTTCTCTTTTTCAATGTTGAAGAAATCAGAGGAACTGGAAGGCATTCAAAAAAGAACAGCAAATACAATTAAGAGTCTAAAGGGTTTGATTTATATAGTGAGAGGGAAGAAATAAAATGTGCAATCCTTGGCTAGGGACTTCTAGAGAGAACATAATTGTCCAGCGTCCTTAAAGAATTTACGTGCTGAGTCAATAGAGAGTGATTTAGTTCAATAAAAGGGAATCTAGGCAGAAGCACAGGGAGATGAATATAAACTCTAATGCTAACATTTTTCGAATTTTGTTAATACCGAAAACGAAAGTGTTTCAACTGGTGCTGACTCAGAGATCTGCTGTTGTTTTTGTTGGTGTTTTTCACCCTTTTTGAGAGTTATGCTAAGTGACCAAGGGAGACAGTTGTAGGAAAATTCTTTATGCCCCTGTCATTCTCTTTCTAACAGATTGAGACCTGTCCTTCATAGTACATAAATAGCTACTGATGTTATAATCGTAGCTTTATAATAAGTCTTGATATCTGGTAGGACAAATCCTCCCTATTGTTGTTATTCTTTTAAAAGACTTGGATGTTTATTTTGTCTCTTTATACATACTCTGTGTACTTACTGACTTTAATAGTTTAAACTATTACGTTAGTCTGCTAGGGCTGCCAAAACAAAATATCATAGACTGGGTGGCTTAAACAACAGAAATTTTTTTTCTCACAGTTCTGGAGGCTAGAAGTTTAAGATTAATTATAAAAACTTAAATATATAAGAGTATCAAATGACATCATCACGTATGGTACATTAACTTGAAGGACTAGTATTAAAGCACTAGTAAGAAAAATGAAATTGTTTAATTAGAACAGCTATAACTCCAATTATGTTAAAATAATTATGTTAATGAGAAAAAATGCATAACATACATATATATGCATATGTGACACACGATGGCTACTGTTATTTTGTATGAACAGTAGAAAGTGGAAATAAAGGTATTTACTCCACTTAGTTCCTTTTTCTTTAAATGCAACATTTTCATAATTTAAAAAATATAATGCCTAGAAAGAAGCATTGCAACTGTTTTTACAGACGCTCATTATTAAGAGTAAACAGCTTTATTTCCAGAAATCCGTGTCACATTGGGGATAAACTTGGTAACATACCCATTCATTTACAGATGCTTCTCATCTGTTTATTCTCCTCTGGGCACTTTTCTAAGCATCTGAACCAATTCACATGCCCAGCTGATTCTATACACCAATTGGCTTAGGCCTAGGTTCCCGGACCAATCACTGGCAAATGGATGAAATTACACTTAGCCAATCAGTGTGACCCCCAAACCAGGATTTTGTAGTAGTAAGCACTGACTTTAGAGTATTCCATCATCACTTATATGACATATTTGTTTAATGAAAAAATTTACAAGACTCTTCACTCAGTATAACTTATAGCATTGAATATATTAACTTTTAACTAATTAATATTCCTAGCTTTTATAACTTAGAGGAGGAAAGATGAAGATATTTTAAATATTTTGAAGAAATTTAGAAAGATAGCAACTGAAAAACTATAAATAAAAGTTACCTTACTTAATCTAAACAGTTTCAAATACTTTTAGTTTACCATCTTTGCCTCTCATACTCAACTACGGACTGAAAAGTTACCTATGGGAGAAAAATTATTTACAACACATTTATTGCATAACCTAAAGAAATTTATGCCCCCAAATTTAAGTCATTCTTAATAACAGAAATAGCTAATTGACCATTATTTGTGACCAAAATCTAATTATTTGGAAGATGTGACTATAGAATTTTTTTTCAGAATTACATTTTGATATTTTTCCAAGAGATGTTGTAACCTAAATAAAACTCTTATAATGATACAAAGTTATAAACCCAATTTAGCATGTGACTCATCATGTTAGTTATACTAAACCATTATGGCTAATTCTCCTTTGAAAACTTTCCAGGAAGAACTTGATCTTTCTGTCTTAGACTATGATCCCTGTATTTAGAGAATCTAAGGGCCCTCTAGTTGAGTAACAAAAATGGAACAGATGATGTTTTAATGGCAGTTGAACTAAATATTTTGTAGCTGTCTCATAAAAATGAAACTCTGGGGATTTCCTGCTAGTAAGTGAAGAATAAGTAAAATGTCAAACCTGCTGGTATAAGAGGTCAGAAATTATATCTGAAGTCGTCTAAAGCTATAATTGTTTCTCAGAAATAAAAGCTATGGATATGGGAAGACGTTATAATAGATTTCAAAATACTCATGGTTGTTTGGTAGAAATATTTGAACTTTATCTTGAAGATAAAGACAGTTACCCTTATAATAAAATGGTATAAACTTTGTATAGTTCTTATTGATTCATGTCTTATTAAAACTTCTATAATTTAATATTATCTTACATGCATTTTGAGAGAAGGGGAAACTGAATATGGCAAATTTTCAGGGTATTTTATGGACAAAATATTCAAAATCCCAGATTCCTAATCTCTGACTCATTGAGCTATGCTGTCTAGGTGAATTAACTTAGAAAATAACCAGAAAAATTTGGTTTTAAATTACTTCTCCATTAGTCACTAGGTGTGTATTTTGCGGAAAGTGACTTGATCTTTCTAAGCCTCAATTTTCTTAACTATATAATGGATATATTAAGGCATCAGTAGATTAACTAATTTGTTGATAAGACAGCAGCTATATTTTAATCAGCAGAGCCATATGCAATACCTTAAATCCATTCTGAAACAAGATATAAATTTAAAAATTAAAAATTTCTTATTTCTACTAATGTCAATTCACCTATAGTGATGTTTCAGAACCTTGGGTGCACATGGGAATTCCATGGGGAGATTTAGAAATTACTGCCTGGAACTCAAACCTGAAATTTGTATTTAGTTGTCTTGGTTACGATGTGGACACCAGGATATCTAGAGATTGACTTAAAGGACTAATTATTAGAATGTATCCCTGCATAGTTTTGAATAAGAATATATATTTACTTTTAAACTTGATGGATAAGCATCATATTTAGACAGCCTCAGGTATAACTGCACAGCTCTAAATAGCACGTCAAGCGTCACTGGTATTTCCAATTGATTATAAGCCCCTACCAAACTCAAATTAACGATCTGTAAGGAGTATTAAATAACACAGAATAGAACTCCCCAGAAGCAATGTGCTTGGCCCTCTTTTTTCTCATTCTATTCACCCCCCTGAGTGATCTCTTCCTCTCCAGGCCCTTGAATACCATGTGTATGCTGATGATTTCAAATGGCCACCAGCCCAGACTCACTCCCAATTTCCATACCCATGGCCAACAGTGACATACCCAATTATATATTGGGTATATAATATCCAATTATATATCCCTGAAGCACTTCAGAACCGTCATGATCAACACAAGATTTACTCCTTTCCCCTTAAAATCCTCTCTTCCCTCTTTATTTACTATCTCATTAAATAATACCTGTTGCAGAGACTCCAAAAATAGTGGGTGGACCTCCAGCTACTACCTGTTCAGATGTCAGGACAGATGATGCCACACTTGCCTCAAGAGGGTATGAAAAGGTTTACTCATCACCTAATGAGGTTTTATGGGGAGAGCAGGGGAGTCCCCAGTCAGGTCCCAGAACGTCTTGAGCAAACAGGGAAAGGAGACTGGTTTGGCTTTTAATGAGATTAAGGGGTGGGGCTGGGGTGAAGGTTCCCATCTTGGGTCCAGGTCTTTAGTGGTTTGAATTTCCCAGAGGTGCTAAAGGAGAAAGAACCTGGGGTTTCTTAACAGATCGTGAGGCAGAAGCCGCCAGTCACCCTTGATTAAGGGTGAACTGTAGTAATGACTCTGGCTCCATGTTTGTCGTGAATTTAGAACTTCCTGACCACCCATAAAAACCCATGAAATGTATTGTAATCTAGTCAGTATACATCTTTCGTGGATCACTTTCATTCTATAATCATAAATTAACTGGTGTTATTCCTAAGAATAAATGCAGTGTAGTAGGTCTATTAAATAAGGGAACATTGGCGATCCTGCACAGACAGGTAATAAACTCTAGGATACAATACTGAATTTGAACTAACACAGAGAAATTAAAAAAGAAAAAATATATATATATAAGTGACTAGAGTAGTACATCTGTATCTATTTATACACACATAAAATAAAATTAAATATATTTAATATTCTATTAACTAAAAATGCATGATGAAGTTTAGGCCAATTTATGGTAATCTTTGTAAAAGTAGGCATGTATTACACTTGAGAAAAAGATGCTCCTATTAACAGCTGTTTCTTTAGATACTGTCCCTTGGTGATACTGAATAATTCATAAACCCTTGGGGACATAAGGTGAAATACTGAAATTGATATAAATAGTGTAAAGTTATACCACGTGAAAAATTAAACTTTTGTTTTTAAACTTTGGTCTTTAATCATGCTGTGTTCTCTAGTTGGTATCCTCATGATCTTTTCCTTCAGTCCAAATCTCAGAAGATAAACTTTCATTGCTAAGAAGTGCCTTAGTATGTAAACCGCATGGTTTATATTACCAGAGTTGGCCAGATTTGACAAGAACAATTAATCACAATAGTTCTTACAATGGCAGAAATGGATGAACTTAATTTTTTTTCTTTTTGAAAGGAAAAGGGGGAAACGAAATCTCTTAGAATTTGTTAAAATAGCTTATTGACAAATCTGTAAGACAATTATGATAAATATGTACTGTAAATTCTCTGGCAAATTATTTTGTTATTGTGAGTATTTTGACCTTAGTATTAGTTTCTCTAAAAATGAATTCGACCAAAACCAAAAAACTAGTGGTCTTTTGAGTAAATGAATAAAATACAGACTGAGAGTAAGGAAACAGATTTTCCCAAAAAATACCCTATAGAAATCTTTGGTTATTTTATTTTAATTCTGTTTGTATCTATTAAAAATATATCCTAAGCAGGTATTATTTTCATCAAAATATTTGATTTCTCTAAATTGAAAGAACTACTTGCATAATCCTGGAAAATACAAAAGAGGTTGCCTCAATTATGTGAGTTTAAATTATTTTCATTTGCTGTATGGACCGATATAGTTCTACCCCAATGTAGATATTTTAAGAGAACCTGACTGATAACTAGAAGAAATATCCAGTTGAATGGATTCTATTGTC
The DNA here is from genome assembly GCF_003031525.2 of Neophocaena asiaeorientalis asiaeorientalis. NCBI lineage: Eukaryota > Metazoa > Chordata > Mammalia > Artiodactyla > Phocoenidae > Neophocaena > Neophocaena asiaeorientalis. The sequence goes on along the minus strand of NW_020173204.1, from coordinate 1,047,969 downwards.
AATAACATGCCAGGCTTGGCTACCCTGAAACCCTTTAACCACAAACACCTAAAGATTCTAGATAAAGTGTTACAAGTTTAATGAATGGCTTTGCTAAAGGAAGAAAAGAGACTATCGAGAAATCCTGAACAATCACGCAAAAGAAGCCAAGTCCCAGCTGGTTGAAAACTTAGTGAAAATTGCACGCTCTTCATTAGGTTCTTAAAGGTCTTCCACTCTTACTGCAAAAACCATTCAAACCTTCACAACAACCCCCTGAGGTGGGCACTATTATCCTAGTTAACATTACATAACTTGCCCAAGGTCACACCTTGTAGATGGTGGACGTGGAATGAGAACCTAGACAGTCTGACACTGGAGTCAGTAAACTTAACCAACTCATGGATTAGAAGTCCCTGGATGTGAGATAACACAGCAGTCTCAAAGGCTCTATAACAGTGTTCAAAAAGATTAAAAAGTACATAGGAGTCATAATGAAAGAACAAGATAGTAAAATAAGAATAAACATATCTGAAAAAGATCTAAATAGAACTTGTGAATGTAAAAGAAAAGTCATTGAAAGTAAAACTCATTTTACTTTAGTAAAGGTTACTTGAGTAGCTATTACCGCTAAACCTAGTGGAACGCTGAAATTACAGATTAGATGAAGTTTGCTATATCTGTTTTTCTGTCACCGATTTGGGAAATGAAAATACATCATAAGATTGTGTATTGTAAACTTAAGCTCCCTAGTTTCCTGCTGCCTCAACGTCCCTGCAAATAGGCTGTGAGTACCCCACCCGGTTGACCTGGAGCAGCAGTGTGATAAGGCTGGCTGGCCCCTGCCACAAGTAACCCATTTTGTCCTAGTGACATCAGATACATCAGTGAAACCCGTGATGCCTTTCACTTGGGTACTCCAGCCCGACCACCAGTAAAGCACTTGCCCAAGAGCCCCTCCCTCCCTCCCCACTTTCTCTCCCTGCCCCTCCCCTTCTCCCCCTCTTCTCTCAGCTCCCACCTGCTTGGCTGAGCGTGCTCCCTTGGCGCTCCTTCCATTGGCCCCCCTCTTGGTGAGTCCTGACTGTCTCTCTAGGACCTGTGAGTTTAATAAACTTTGTGTTCCTGCCTCTCCTGTGACCCCTCTTGTGGCCCTACCTGACTGACCATCTCATGAAAGAATATAAGGCAGCTGACTCCTAAACCTTCTTTTTCAACTTACACTTGACCGTAATCCAACCACACAGGTCAGAAAATGACAATCCTACAATGTAGCCAGGTGGAAGAGAACCAGATTATTGGAAAGTATTTACATTATACTGCAAGTATCCTTTGACTAATATACATACATTAATATGTACATATATTTCGAAAACTGGGAGTGGGCAGGGTGGGATAAAGAAAATGAATCTATTCCCTGTCTTTTTAGAAGTGAGAGAGAATCACTTAAATGACTGAATGTATTTGGATGGGCACACAAATTTACTCAAGGGAGGATATAATGGGAATAATTTTAATTTTTTAAATACTAAAATGAAAGGTCTAGGTTGATGGGCCCTAGATGTTGCTCCAGATATAGTTTTGGCTAATATATTTTATTATTTCCCTGAGCTTTAAGGTTAAATAATTTTTTTAATATTACTGTATCATTACTGAATTTTCAGCTTACTTTTCTTATAATTAACAAAATCACATTAATAAATCACTGTACTTTTTATTCTCTCTCTCTCTCTTTCTAATATAATATACAGTCACCATAGTCAGCATGAAATAATTACAAACAGAAAAATAACCATAAATTCCAATACCTATGGGAGTAGGATGCTTTTTCTCCCCCTATTTTGACAAAGAGGCACAAACACACATTGAGATAATTTTACAAATGAAAATCGGAATGATCACTGAGAACGTTCAGGTACCTGGGGAGATCAGGTAGCTTGCTGAAGGATGCCCTAAGGGGTAGACCTAAGAAACTAGGGTCTGTGTGAATGAAAAACTCCAACTCTTTCCCAGTCAAGCGAACTCCTGAGGTGACAAGAGAGGAAGAGCGAAGACAGTAGGGCGAGAAAAGGAGGGAGGCATCCCGATGGCATTTGGAAGAAATAATTTCACCCTCTTTTGAATGCCCGGAGTGCTTTACCTGTAATTATTTAAACCCTCTCATCTCTTCGAACAAGCGTTAATTTTAATTATACTAAAAATATCTTCCATTAGTGAGTATTATTACTTTCCCCACGTACCTTTTAAAGAGCATTGCATGCATTCATACACTTACTTCGTACATTTATACGGTTGCTGCAATTATAATTCTCAGCTTACGAAGGAAGAAGAAAAAAGATTAAGTGGCCAGCCGTGACCACACCTGGCAGGTAGCAACAATGCTGCCACGACTTCTTGAACAAATCAACAAATAAATAAACACTAATCTTTCACTACTACTGTAGTCTCTGTAAACAGCAGGCATGTTTTCTGACATTTTATATCCTCATATTTTTCTAATTTTTTTCAACATTGATAGCAATAAGATTGTTGAGGAAAAGTAAAATTTTTTTAAAAGATTCTAACATATGAGCTAGTGAACAGCTCAGAAGATCATGTCAATTCTTATTAGTAACATAAGCACTTTTCATTTGACCATTTATTTCTTACCCCTTTTCATCTCATTTCTAATCTGATTTTATTCCGCGCCCTTTTCAAATCTCAAGGAATCTCTTGAGTATTTCTTGGTCTCCCGTGATGCTGTGCATCTGTCCTGGGAATTCTCAGGCAGATGACTGAGGTACAGGGAGTCGGCTGACTAGCCAGAGATCACACTGGAGCTACTGCAATTTAGGATTACAGCCTGAGATCTCTTGACCCTGCATTTCCTCTCCCCCAACAACCCCCAACAATTAAGATTAATTACCTCAAAAAAAAGTAAAACAACCACAAAACCCAATAATTACTTCATTCTTCTCACAACTGAGGAACTGAATAACAGACTAATCAGACTTCATGGATCACAATTCAATAATAAAAGGAAAGAAAGAGACACACAGCACTTTGCCTTGAAAAGGTAAATCTGCAATAAAGGCTTAGATGGGAAAACCAGAAATTGCTAAGGAAACACTAATGGCTTGCCTTAGTATCTGCAATCCGTTCCATCCTGTTCTGCGTGTTCCAGAGAGATTACTCTTCGTCTTGTAATTTTCCTCAAACATGGTATCCTTGAAAGAAAACATTAAAAAGTATGCTGTGGTGTGCTTCTTTTACTTTGAGTTATTCTAATTTAAGCTAATTTAGTGCAGTTCAAATGTGCATGTAATTAAGCATGTAGGAAGCTTTTCTTTAATAAGCGCAGTTAAGTTCAAAACTTTTAAGAACATCTACAAAAGAGCCTCACACTAACCTTCTGGCAAAAAGTAAATAAATGACCACACCAACTACTTAGACAATGCAATACTTGACTGAAAAGACATGCACGCACAAGAAAATAAAAGAGAAAGTATAATTTCAAATTACTTGGAGTACATAAGTCATATGGTTACAGGGGAATTTCAGCCATTTACACATCATTAATTAATAGGTGGTCTAGACTGACAAACATATGTGTTCAATTATGACCCATAGATATAGTCAGGGACTCTGATATTTTTCAATTTAGCATAGAATGGTCATTTTACAATGACAAATATATGTGTGTGTGTGTATATATATATATATTTACAGAAACATTAAATTTTCTTTACATATATATAAAGTCTATAATTCACTAACAATTTAAGAACAGAAACAAAAATTTTTGAAACCTTTATTTTTATAAAATAAAATGACTGGAATTAACATTTCCATTTCTTGAAAAGAGGACACCGTTTATAATAAATGTGAGATGTTCTCTATGAATATGATACATGCTCCACATCAATGCAAACTCTTTTTCAGACAGTCATAATGGATGTGAATCAGGTATATTAGTACTTTTTTCATTGTTTCTTCTTGAGTTGAAATTGAGGGAAAGGGAGGACAAGATAAGAATTTTCATCAAATGTACTAGTTTGAAGGAAAATATTAAAAGAACCTAAAGATCTTATGCATTCAAAAATGTTCCTGCTTAACATTACAATTTGCCTTAATTTTCTCTCTTTCTCTTTCATTTCTCTCCTTTTCCCCATCTTGCTATGTATATTATCTTGTACAAATTGAAAGCAGAATTGTATTGAAAGAATTCCAGATTTGAAAAACTTTGTGATTGTCTTTAGTTGAGAATATACAATAGATTACTCACTTGGTCATATTTCAGGAAACCTGTCTAAGCTAATAGTTTAAAGAATTTAAATACATTGTTACCAGTTTTTCACTACATCTTGAATATTGTAGAGATCTCTACCCTAGTTCTTTTAAATGCTTCTTAACTTTTCCACCCATATCAAAATATCTCCTCTCATTTCCCTATCCACAAATAAAAAAGCAGGAAATAAAAATCAGAAGCTTTTAATATCATACATAAATTTTTTATAACAAATTTATGGTGATGAAGCACTCAAATAATAAAACTATTAACTCTAATTTTAAAATAAATATTATACCAGGAGCATAAATTTATTTTGTGTAAGCAATTAATGTAATGTTTCCAATTAAATGCGATATTATGCTTTTAATAAAAACTTCTGGTTTCATTTTAAAAGATAAACTCTGAGTTGCACATTTTTACAGTAAAAATAATTAACATGTTCAAGTTTTAGTTTTCAATATATTGCCAAATGTAAGCTTTATACTAATTTAAACTTTAAAAATGTACAGTATTTAAGTGTATATTACAATCCTTTTATATACAACCATGAAAATAACTGTCTCCAAAGTGTCAAAAAGACTGGCATTTAGCATCTGTCTTTATTTCAGGTTGAAACTTTGATTATTTTTCTATAGGCTTCTTTAATTTATTTCTTCTTTTTCTTAAAAGATATCCACCTCAATAAAACTGCAACATTTTAACTGATGATCACTTGATAGACTAAAAAGATAATGTATATTTTGACAAGTATATATATTTTAAAATACACTATCAGTCATTTACCTTTTAAAAACTTAACACGTTTAACCATGTCTAACGTACACTTTTTTTTTGATTGCCCTTAAAAATCCCCATGTCCCTCCTTTATATTTTAGCCTTTTGAGCACGGAAAAATTTCCCTGTATCCTCTCAGCTCTGGTGGAATATGTGACTCAAAGCATGTATTCAATAATTGTTTTGTGATTGTTGAATAAATGGAGTCCACATGGTTTAGTATGTACATAAATTATATTGCTGCTATTATTCCTAATCATTTCCTTCAAAACATATTTAATCATGGCTTCAGTGTTGTTCATTCGTTAATTTATTCAACAAATATTTTTAAAATATAAGGAATTGACTCTTCTTAATTAAGTAACAACAGCTCTCTGATCCTCTGCGCCTGTGTTAATCTTCCTGAACATGGCTAAGCCCTTGCATTCCTAAATTTTAAGCATATGTCAGATCCATTGGCTGGGATCTGAGCTGTGGTCCTTCTTTAGCTTGTATTATCATCTTGTCATCATGCTCTGGTATGACAAAGTTTACAACTAAATGGAAAGAAAGTCTTATTAATTAAATAATATATAAATGATGGCTTTCAGAGTGGCTTACTTTATAAGACAGTAGATTTCAGAAGCATCTGTCACAGAGTCTGGAGCCTTGAGTCAGTCTCATTTATTTTGCTTTGTATGTGCAAGTAGTCTGAGCTCTTTTTTACTCATCTGCAAAAAGTGAGTATCTCTATCTAGGCAACACAAGATTGCTGTTAATTAGTTTGTGAATATGTGAAAACACTAAAAAACTATAAAGTGATATTAATATAGGGATTGGCAAACTATCACCTGTGGGCCAGCTGCCTGCTTCTGTAAATAAAATTGTATTGAATCACAGGCATACCTGTTGATTTATGTATTTTCTATGGTAGCCTTCAGCTGTAACGGTAGAATTGAGTAGTTGCAACAAAGACCTCAGGCATGCAAAGCCTAAAATATTTACCATTTGATCCTTTAAGGAAAAAGGCTGACCCCTCCCAATAATATTAATACTAATAGTTACTACAAATAATAATAGCAACAAAAGTCAATGGGTACAACTCTAATGGAAAATATCTGAAAAATTCAGGTGGTGATGCCGTTTGTTTCTTTAGGAAATGAATACCGTTGATTTTGCTAACTGACCAATAAAATCAAACAGCAAGTTTTTATTTTAAGAGTAAATTTTTATTTCCAAGCTTAAATTTAAACTTTACATAAATGTGTTCCCTTGTTAATCATTATACTGACAATGAGAGCTTATTAAGCTCTCAATTTCACACCCATGTACTTAATGTTTATACTATACTGTTTAATACTGATTACAAAAATTAGAAAGAATGCTGACATTACTGCATAATCATAAACTTAAATATATTTATGATATTTAAATTGTGGTACAGTGAATAGATGTCATCTGCATTTACTTGGCTTAATTAAGACTACAGATTAACATTTCCAAGTTTTAAACTATCAGAAACGAAAATCAATTGGGCCACTTGATCTAAGGTAATTAGAGAAATATATTCACTTTATTAGATCTTTGGATTAGAGGTAATTTGAAACCAGCAGTGATCAAGCAAGATACCACATCAAAAATAATCTATCAGACATCAATAGTATATAAAGTCATTCTTTGTAAAAGGAAGAGCCAGAGGAAGTTTTATTATGTGTAAAAGTTAGTCGTATAACTGACAAGTACAGACTTACGTGAGGTCCCAGTGAAAGGGAGGCAATACAATACAGCTTAGATGATTTATTTGGTCTTGACACTGTGTTTGTTATTTGAAGAGACTTATTCTTTAAAGGTATTTCATTTGCTGACATATCAGTAGAAGTTTATCACATTTTGAATACGATATTTCTCTGAAGAAATCAAAATAATATTTTCTTTCCTTTTATGACATACAACAAAAAAGACTGACTTTTCAAAGATTCTAACAGTAACTATAGCTTATAGTAATTAGGCGAAATACTCAGACTGTTACATGATGTTTAAAAATAAAGCATAACCTATAAAACAGATATCCAAATGACATAGGACTTAAACAAACAGGTTTCCTAGTTTCAGAGTTATATATAAATCATCTTGATCTTTTGATACAAATCAAAAATTGTCCCACCTAGGATCTGCGTTCAGTGTAGAACGAATCTACTGTAATTCTAGTCTGTCTTCATGAACTTGACATATATTGATAAACTAACAGGAAAAGTCTTCTCAGAAGGAAAAACCATCACTATATTATACTTTGACTAGAAATTCAATTATTTCTTAAGATGCCATATGACTGTACTTTGGGGGATCTAACTTCTAAACTGGTGCCCTATAGACACAGGCTTAGTATAGATCCATTCGTTATGAGGCTTCTATTCATAAAAATGTTGCATACTCATACTTTTTTCCTGATTGTATATTACTTTAGAAGAAAATCAGCTAATGGGAGAAATTTACAGGAAAAATTTTTAGGATTTCTCAGAACATTCTTAAGATGTGCCAACGTATTCTTTAGTAGATTACAGAATTGTTTTTCTTTTTTAAGCAAAGCTTATTAATGCTCAAGTTGCCTAGTGTTGCAAGCTTTTGGGGACTGATTATAAATGCACTGCTCTGTAATACTGATACATGACACTTAATTATGGACTTAAGCCAAAGGAGAAATATCAAAGTTAATGGTTCAAAAGTTAAAGGTCCATAAACCAGTAGTTTTCCTTTTTTAATATGCAACAAAGAGGTCTATAAATGGAGCACTAGAACAAAAGATATATTAAAAAATAAAACATAATTCTACCCTATTTTTGGTCAAGAACATTAAAGCAAGAATAAAGGAGGAGTATGCTCAGAGCAGGGGGAGTGAAGAAATGGCTGGACCAATACACGTCCCCTGCACCTTCACATGGCTGCTGGGCAGGGCCAGTGAGACAGGGCTCAATACTGGAAGAAGTTATACTGGACAAATTAGCCTCAAAAAAAAAAAAAAAAAGGAAAAAACAAGATAATGTAGAACAAATTGAAAAAAAAAACTGATGAGGAAATGTGGTAGTGTATATCAATAAAAATCCTTAATAATGTTAATATATATTAAAACCTTAATAATCAGTGATTCCTAGAAAATCCTAATAATCAATGTTATAATCAGCCAACACTGTGGTTCCAAAAACAAGTAGAACAATATATTTCTTTCAAAAGCTTCTCCAAAACCTTACATTCTCCACATATGACAGTCATCAAATACATGTTTGAATAATTTAAAATTATGAATATATGTGTATATATGTATATGTAGATATGTGTATATATATGTAATTTTTAAAAGCTGTTTTTAAAAGATTAGGTAAATGGTAGTCATTCAGAAAGTTCCCAGTAAATTCAGTGTAACACTTTTCTGTGGCTACTTAACTAGCGCCCTGTGTAACTAATGCAAGCAGAGTTTATTACAATTTAAATTTGTATAACAAATGTTATAACAAACTATTAATGGGCGAACCAGAATAGCTATCTTTTAAAATGCCCTTACTTCCTAATACGTCTCTGTCCTTTTAAGAATGAAAATGTGTAATTTGTATAAGGAGAAACTTCTAGTTTATGAAAAACGAAGTGTCATAGAAAAGTATGTCTTTAGGAATCTGTATATTTAACAACATACATTTAACATTAAACATTGACTGAGCACTTATGTGTTCTCAGGCTTTGGATGCAGCAGTAAAGCGGGCAGACAGTGTTCCTCATCTCTCACTTCCCGCTGTATGTGGAAGTTACCACATTTTCCTGTGTCTTGTCTGCTCCAATCACAAATACAGCCTCAGTTTCTCAGAGGCTGCAGATGGTCATTGGCTTGGGCAGTTTAGCAATGTTTTCCTTTCACATGGTGAACGAAGTCTTATAGCTATTCTTCTGCTGATTACAGAAGCAGAAGGTAAGACTAAGAACATTGGGTGTATGTTAGATTCTCAAAACAAAAACAAACAAATCAGAAAACTAAAAGTGCTAAAAACAGCTTTAATCAGCTTTTCCAGTGACTTGGTATTATCCGTACGATATAAACTCAGACATTTGGAGTAGCTGCTTCACTCCCTGGGTTATGGCCCTACGAGGCTGTGTCTGTTATCAGTCTATTGATCCCATTTGTCTTCATGGACACCACACCCTCAGACAGCAGGTGAGCAACCAGGGATCATAAAAGAAGAGATGAAAGGCATCTGAGATTGGACCGTTAACATAAATTGGATGATATACACGCGTACTGTTATTTCTATAGGAGAAAATTTGGCAAACATTTGACTAATTTCATTAAAGAACACAGGAAATTTGGATCATTTCAAGTACCATTCATCATCATGTGAATACCTGAGAATGAGTGTTTATATTTAATTAAATCAACAAAACAATTTCAACAATCCTTTCCTCTCTGTGTTATTATAAATCTTACCTTGAAATCATTAGTATTTCTTTAAGTGCTGAAAAGACCCTCTTTGTATGGCATGAGGAATAAGCCTAAAATTTTACCAAATTCTTCATCTTTCTGTTAGTTTTTAAGTTTATATGAAAGTATTTGCCAATATACTTGATTGAAATTATATATATATGTATGTATACATATATATATGCGCTTAGTATAAATAAGAATATTCAGGACACAACATCTGAACAGACATTGTTCAAGTCTGCCACTGCAGCAAGCACAGCAGTGTTTCCAAATAAAGTTCTGTGTGTCCAGTAAGTTTAACATATTAAGGCTCTCCAAATGCTGGCTTTTTGTGAAAAAAGGGAACACGCAGAACACATGGGTTACTGCCATACATTTTAGCTACAACCAACAGTGGATATGATCAAATCATTGCAGCTACTTATTGTTTTTCATGCTTCCTGTCACTTTGCCATATATTTCATTTAATTATTGCTTTAAATGAAACAATTCAAAAGTCATTCTTTTTTTTGCAAAGAAAAAAACTGGAGTTAGATGAGAGAATTGTAATTTAGAGAGTTAGCATCAAGCCAGGATAAACAGGTATTACTTAGTAATGGAGTCCCATCATTACACACAAAAATTACATATAACTGATCATCTTTCAAACATACAGCATGTATGAGACTACAAAATCAGTACTGCAAATTGGTTGAACTGTAATCTTCCACTTTCTCAGATATGTAGTTGCTTCAAGAAAATTAAGTCCACAATTTTCTCTTTCCTTTTCCTTTCTGACATTAAGTGTGATCAATAGGTTTATGTTTCATTTCATTTTATTCCCATGAGGTAGGTGATCTACAAAACCACAAACACACCAAACACAGAAATGACTTTATACCACTAATTCTGGTTGTTTTCATAGACCTAATCCTGGAAGTAGGAGCTGCTGATGGGCAAGTCACAGCCTGGATTTAGCCCACAGGCAAATTTTGTTTAACCAGCACAATATTTTAAACATTTGGAAATTTTGTGAATCATTTCTAATCTTTGACTTGAAGATCAGAAAAAAATCTTTCCATATGGATCCACGTTCCCATATGGTAACAAGCAGCTGGACGTGATCTGTATCTGCCACAGGCTCCACCATTCCTACTGCCTTACATACGGTGTTCTGCATTGATTCAAACTGCCTGTAGAATACCTACATTTTCTGGCTTGGCTGCATTTTTCCATGACTTGGTCCCTAGCACAATCAGAACACAGCAATTAAGCTTTCCCTACATATTTAATTGGTATTTGCTTCCTTATCAATTTTGCATTGACTAACTAGATTCATAGAGCATATGATACTGAAGAGTACAAGACTACAGAGACTGAAATCTCATTTTATGAGCGATGAAAACTGAAAAAGCTAGAGTTTGAGTTAGCATGTGCCCTCTGGCCACTTGTCCCCAAAGCCTGAAATCTTAACCCAGACACTGTCTGTGTGCCTGTGGTTCGGACCATTGCACAACCTGACCTATGTAGACAATTCCTTGGACAAAGCTGATTCGGATTTTTCTGGAATCCTAAATTGTAAGTACTAAACCCCTTCGGAACCTCTTCGATGTCAAGAGTTTAAGTTGAAGCATTATCATTATAAATTATAATAATTGGTTCAAATCCTATAATAATGCCTTTCAATGAAAACTAAGTTATTATTTTCAGTTTTTAAAAAAATGTGTATAATGCTAAAAATGGCATTAATCTGAAGATGGTAAAACCTCTTATAATACATATATGCAATATGTGAGAATAACATATGTCTGATTTTCTTACCTCTATAATCCTTAATCTACCCTGTTAACCTTCTATATTTCTTACATTGTTTGAGATGATAAACAGAAATGGTGCAGAAAGATACTTGTTTAAATTTTACAAAACCAAAGAACTGTAATGAGCCTGATTCCACTCTCCTTAGCATACGGTTTCTTTTATTATATGGCACGGTAAGTAAATGCATTAAAACTCTGCTCTTTGATCTGTGTTTTTAAATTTATCACTTTAGTTTTCTCAGTTTAGCATAAATGAGCTTTACTTCATTTTTAAATTTCATTTCTGACACAGTATCTATAACTGAAGCGTGCTGCTACCAGATGGAAATTATTTCAATAATGTGCAGATGAAAATCTTAAAGAAAAATTCAAATTCCTAAAAGGATTATTGGGCAATGAAATTTATCATAAAAATCCAAACCACGCACATTTATGTATAAGATGCTTTTCCCAACACAAATACACACATAAACACACACACACTCACATGCAAATCCCATTTTCAAAGATAATTCGTGTAATATTTTATATTCTCACTACAGATATGAAAGTGTTTTCTGTCACTCAATAATGTGTCTTATCCCTCTCTCCATATTAAAATAGGTAGATCTAGCTTATACTCAATGGCTACATAGCATTTAATTGCATGATAAACCTAAATTTATAAAGCCACCTCTGGTAAAATGTGGGCTATTTTTTCCTTTCTTTTTCTTTTCTGTGTATTACAAAATTTAAGTGAATATATTTGTATATACATCTTTTCACACCTGTATGAGGTAAAATGAGGATAAATTTTTAGAAGTAGAATGGCTGGATCGTACTGTCAGAAATAAGTAGGGTAGCTTAAAAATGACTTCTGAAAATACTACATTAGTTACAACTTTTGTTATCTCAGCATCAAGAATAGAGAATGTTTTGTCTCTCATACTTTTGTGGACACTGAGTGTTACCAGTTATTTAAAACCCTGGGACCTTATTTAATCCATCAGTTTGTGTCATTTGTATTTTTACCTATAAAATCTTTATACATTTTAGTATATTTTTCTTTCTCATAATAAGACATATTAAAATAACAAATGTGAGCATCATTACTAAAATACATCTTAAAAAGTAACAAATACTAGTCAATAGAGAAAACTGTTCCTGTCTAATTTCACCATTCTGACCAAACAATTGAATATTTGAACTCACTTCATAACTCATTCCTCACCACTTTAGATATGACAGTTTAAGTGTCCTTTGAGACACATACCATTTCCATTACTATTTGAAGACCATTTTGAATGAACTCAAACGGCGTCAAGGACCTGGGGGAGTTTGTTCTCCTCTGGCTTGACCAAATAAATGCGTTAGTTTCCATTTTTCAGTTACTCTCTCTCAATCCACCACAGAAATTTTAGTCATTTATGTGTGTGGTTGCTGGTGAAAAAAATGGAATTTACTTTTTTTTGATAGATAAGGTAATTACTTCTCTCTCTGTTTATTCAAAGGAAGATTTTATCTACTATATAATTTTTCCATTACTCTAAATTTAAATGAACTGGAACTATATAGTGAATAATTTTCTATAGACATTCTTTTCAAGGACGTTACAGTAAAAATCTCTCTTAGATATAGAATATTGGTAAATGAATTCTCTAGAATTACTTCAGAAGGCTTTCCATACCGAAATAAGATATTAAAAATTTTTGAAGCCATAAAGAAAATAATAACTACAAAACAAAATCAAAACTGCTAAACATGGCATTTTTCCTTGTGATCAAGATGTATTAAGTAACTTCAGGCATTGTGGAAAAACTGTTTCAAGCAGAAAGCACTATTTCACTGAATAATTTCTAGACATGGAAATAGTTCAGTGGTATAGTAGCCCCAAGAAGAATCAGATAGAAGAATAGGACACAACTTTTTAGTAAAGTCAGGGAATTGGTGCAGGACTTCTGATCCTCATTTCCCTGAATACAGATTATGTGTTTTACATTTGTATTCCTTCTTCAACACACCATTCCAAATGTTTTTCATCATATTAATGTGGGTGTTCCCCAAAACCTCCTTTGCTTCTTGATGTTTAAGTTAACATTTGCTCCTAAATACATATCATTTTTAAAAAGTTTTAAGTCACCTTTTAGCCAAAAAATTTTTATTTACAACTAATTAAGCTTTTTCTGTTTTTTTTTTTTTCTAAACTTCTGTGAGTTTTTCAAATCTAGGCTGCTCAACAGGAAAAATGATGTATTTCTTATGAATAATCAATGGCCAACTTTTCATAAATTACAAGTTACTTTCAGAACTCACTTTATGACACACTGCAGAGAATTTCTGAAGCCACACCAAGAGTACTAAGAAACTTAAAACAAAATACTGTGGAAGAAGGCAAAGAATGGCATTTGTGGTCACTACATAAGGGGTTCCATGATATAGAATAGTTCACTCACTATGGCACATACAAATTTCTGCTTTATCATGCAGAATAATTTCATAACAACCTTTAGGGTCACCTCATTCTTGAACTGAAACATTTACTTTCAGAAATAAGTATTTTTTTCAAATAAAAATAACTGAATAAAAATAGGGGTTAAACATATTCAAACATGGATAGACCTCAATCTTTCCCTATTTTAAATGAATATTATCTCACTCTCCCCCGTTAAAAACACCTGGGGAAAGTCCCAACTAAACCTGAAAATATGTCCAAACTAAACTTTTATGTAAATGCAAGAGCCTACCCTTACAAATCAAGCTCCAAATCATCAGATATTGAGTTATGGGTCCCCCAGTGCTTCCTGAGTCACCCAAAGTGGGTAACCAATGTCTTCCTGGATCAGTACCTACCAAGAGGCCACTGCCCTCCAACACTTGACTTCTTGAGTCACCCAAAGTGGGTAACCAATGTCTTCCTGGATCAGTACCTACCATGAGGCCACTGCCCTCCAACACTTGACTTTGCTTCTCTCATTTGTACCCTTACTCACTTTTGATTGGTGTTTATATTTTGTTTTTGCATTGGATTCTTCGCAAACACTCCGCATTTTAGCTGGGGCTCAGTTTTAGTGATACGATCCTGGAAAATTCAGCAGGGTGGTTAAAAGCCCAGGCTCAACTCAAATAGTTCTAAATTTACATTCTAGGCACATTACTTACTCTACAATCTTTGGCAATATATATAGCTGGTCTGAGAAAAGCTTCTTCATGTAGAATATGTTACATTACAGAGCGGTTTTAAAGATTAATTGAGAAACACATGTGAATTGATTGGCTTAGTGCTGAGAATATGTTAAGTGCTCAATAAATACAGCTATTAGTCTTGTCGTTTATAGGAACTCTCCTGAGTAGAATGCAACACCTTAGTTGTGGTCCCACTGGACCCGTACATACCTCAGGATCAGCCCTCTCGCTTGCATAGGACAGTTTCATTCTGTCCCCACCACTGAATGGGACAGTGAGGAGAGTGAGACAAAGGCATCCAGTCTTACAAACGCCCTGCGTGCCCCACAGACCCAGTGCCATTTGGCACACAGAAGAAGCACTCATCTAATATGCATAAGGGGAGGATCATAATTTTCCTGTACTAATTGACTGTGAATATGTGTTGTTGGAAGGAATAATAAAAATGATGATTCCCTTGGCACTTTATTTAGTTGCCTCCAAAATGCAGACCATTGTGCAAAATGTTTACAGGGTGATTTTGTACCATACAAGTAAATGGCATGAGTTCATGAAGGAGGTGGAATTTTCCTTTAAGTATGTCTGTAGTTGGCTGTAAACTACAGAAGAATATGTTATGAATGCTAACTCCTGGCTATAAGGACAAAAGAAGATCAAGAATGTTACATAATGCTGCTGGGTAATCTTAAAAGTCATTATATACACTTCAGAGTAAAGTAAAAAATTTAAGCCAATCCAATAAATTGATACTATATAATTCATCTTCCAAAGGATTTGAAAAAAAAAAAGAATTTAGTCTCTGACCTAGTATGGTCAATGACTAATAGTCTTTAAAACAGAGGATCAAAGAGTGACTGTTTTATATTTTGAGAGAACTGTAGATTGTCTTTGACTGACTTCTAAAAATAAATCTTGAGTCTTTTGAAAAAAGGAAAAGTTGGATCAATTCCTGACATCATGCACCAAAATTAATTCCAAGTTGATAAAATAATTACACGTTAAAAAAATACAACTTAAAATACAGCAGGAGTAACTACACATGCAAAACTTTCTGTAACTTGTGAATGGCCTATGTATGACTTAAAATCAATTAACAATAAAGATACATAAGTCGATATTATAAAAATGATAGTGTTTAAAAATCTTGGCATGCCAAATACAATCATACATGAAATAAAAAGACAAATATAAGACAGAAAAAATTTTGCAATGTATATCACAGACACAATGTTAATATGCCTAATATATAAAGATTCTCTGATAAGAGAAAAAGATCAATGTTTTTAGAACAATGAACTAGAATAATGATCAGCTAGTTCGCAATAAAAATGCAAATGGATCTAAGACATTAAAAAATTATATATGTATGAATCTTTTGACTCAACGATTCTGTTTTGGAAAACTACCACAGAAGTACCTTGCAAAATATGAAGAATTTTATATTCATGACTAGTTATTAAATGACTAATTTTAACAGCCGGAGATGGCAACAATCCACCAGTCCATCAGCAGGAGAGTGAATAAAGTATGTATTATGTAGCTTCATAAGGAATAACCCTGTGGGGATGATTGCAATAAGGAAACAATAGAGAAATGGATATATAATAATAAGCTACCATTTATATGAGTAAGGAGAAAACATGATTGTATATGTGTCTGTATTTTTAATCAAACAAATAATGAAGGGATAGATAACTTTTTTTTTTTGGCTGTGTTGGGTCTTCGTTGCTGCACGTGGGCTTTCTCTACTTGTGGCGAGCGGGGGCTACTCTTTGTTGCGGTGCGCGGGCTTCTCATTGTGGAGGCTTCTCTTGCTGCTGAGCACGGGCTCTAGGCACGTGGGCTTCAGTAGTTGCAGCAGCGGGCTCGGTAGTTGTGGCTCGTGGGCTCTAGAGTGCAGGCTTAGTAGTTGTGGCACACGGGCTTAGCTGCTCCACGGCATGTGGGAATCTTCCCGGACCAGGGCTTGAACCCGTGTCCCCTGCATTGGCAGGCAGATTCGTAACCACTGTGTCACCAGGGAAGTCCTTAGATAACTTTTTTAAATGTTTAGCTAAAGCTGGAGGCAAGGAATAGGGTAGATATGACAGGGTGAGACGCTAGACTTTTTGACCATATCTTGTTTTACAGACTTGACTTTGTAAAAATACAAAATTTTTTACAAAACCATATGACAATTAAACAAAAACAATCTCTAAAACAATTTAAAATAAAATGGAATAAAGAAAACTAAATACATATTTGGTTGATGGTAGAGTGATAATAAATGATATTAAAACACAACCGTCTGCCTAGACATTACCAAAGGGATATAATGTAAAGATAAAAAAAACCCCAAAACTGGGGGGACTTCCCTGGTGGCGCAGTGGTTATGAATCTGCCTGCCAATGCAGGGGACACGGGTTCAAGCCCTGGTCCGGGAAGATCCCACATGCCACGGAGCAACTAAGCCCGTGCGCCACAACTACTGAGCTTGCGCTCTAGAACCTGCGAACCACAACTACTGAAGCCCGCGCACCTAGAGCCTGTGCTCCGCAACAAGAGAAGCCACCACAGTGAGAAGCCCAGGCACCGCAGCGAAGAGTAGCCCTGGTTCACTGCAGCTAGAGAAAGCCTGCATGCCCAATACAGGGGGCTGGGGTTTGATCCGTGGTCAGGGAACTATATTCGGCAGCCGCAGCTAAGACCCGGCGCAGCCAAATAAATAAATAAATATTTTTTAAAAAAACAAACCTTAAACTATTTTCAGTAATCAATTTTTGCAAGTGGTGCTGGTATTGTTACTATGAGATTTTTGTACATACATTGCAGAGTAAAAAAGGTGAGTAATTATGTGGTACAACAAGGATAAACTATCAAGTATTATTGAGAATTAGAATCCTCTGTTTGGGAAAAAGAAGAAAAACACGCAAAACAGAAGGGGTTAAACAAAACTCCCATGGTCTTGGTTTTGAATTGCAAGTATCAATATACACTACTGATGTAGTTTATCTTAAAATTATATTTCCTAGCTCCCGCAACTGAAAAAGTCTAGAAACAATGACCCACTCGACATCAAGCAGCCCTGGTTATCACCCAGGTGTAATACCAAAGTTCTAAGATCCGTTTTTACTAAAAGGAACTATGGATTCTTGAAAAAAAAAAAAAGGCTGATTCCGGGTCTTAGTCAAGAGATGGTTAAGTAAACACTAGGACATATTTCAGAACAGTTATCAAGAAAATTATAAAAGATTGAAAGGGCTATATGCCAAAAGGCCTCAGCAACCATCCTGAAGAGGCTCCCCTGGCCCATTATAGGAAATTTGAGTATAAACAGATAAAAAATTAAACACATATTCAAATGTTTATAAGTGATCTAAAGCAACACAGAACAAACAAAACTAACTAGTCCCCTCCAGATGACAGGGAACTAAGTCATTCTTTTGAATATCTAGTACATAAAGGGATATAATCAAACATTTATCCAGCCTCTCCTATACATACTGTGCCACCAATAACCAAATAACAGATATGCTGAAGTTTCTATTTTTAGAAGTATTCCAATTAATAAGTGAAGGAGTAATAGAAGGAAAATAGCCTCATGCAACATTAATACATACTGAAAGATCTTGGCATTGAGCATAAATGTTTCTAACATCACAAAATAAGAGACTTATATGTACCATGGGCCTCTTGAAAAATCACATTACCACTCATGAAGCTGGTCTTATGAAAGAAAAACAAATCTAAGTATGATCACCTCTCTAGATCAGAGGACTGTTAAACTACAGCACAGGGATCAAACCAGCAATGCTCAGACTGTAGAAAGCTTTGCAGGATAAACTCCTGGCTTTTCCAACAATAAATTGCACGTGATAAAGGGGAAAAAAAGTCGAGAGAGAGAAAGATGAAAGAGAACTAATAGATTAAAAGAGTCTTAAGAGACATTTGAGCCATTATGAAATACTGACAGTATTTGAAATATTCTCCAATCAAATGTGGAAAAATTACTATATTCATGAGGTCATTGGAAATTTGAACATCGACCTGAAATGTCATAAGAAGTAATTATTATACATTCTAGGTAAATTAATTGCATTGTGATAGCATGAGAAAATAATTCTTATATTTTAGGGCTGCATATGGAAATATTTATGGATGCGATGATATAATCTGGGATTTGCTTTAAATAATATGGTTGTGGGGAAATGACTGGTAGAATTGATAAAACAAGACTGGCTACAGATGGATAGTTTTGAAGAATACATGTGTCTTCATTACTCTAGTCTGTATTTTTTTTGTATATGTTTGGCATTTTCCATGCTGAAAGTTAAAAATAAATAAAATAATTTCATTCAGGCCTTTACTTCACAGTTAGCACTAATAAAGTAAGCAAGTCCAACTTTTGCAAAATAAAAATAAGTAGCTTGGGCTTCCCTGGTAGCGCAGTGGTTGAGAGTCCGCCTGCTGATGCAGGGGACACGGGTTCGTGCCCCGGTCCTGGAGGATCCCACATGCCGCAGAGCGGCTGGGCCCGTGAGCCATGGCCACTGAGCTGTGTGTCCAGAGCCTGTGCTCTGCAGCGGGAGAGGCCACAACAGTGAGAGGGCTGCATACCGCATAAAGAAAAAAAAGTAGCTTATGTTTTGTTCTCTGCATAAGAAAATTTAGATTTTAGAGATTTTTAACATGTATGAATACGAATAGAAATATTAAACACTGAACTACATCATTACTTTTCATTTGACTTAGTGATTATTGCCATCATTCTTAGTATCACTCTAATTCACATGAAATAACTACCATGTTTTTCTGCATTTAAGTTTTCATAATAAGTGTTCAAAGTTCCCCATGTTCTTTTCGACTTATTCCAGGATGAATCATTCAAGCAGTCACTGAAAGCAATTTGTAATCTTCAATTATTAAGTCACCCTAGTATGCACAGAGATTTTGTGGTAACACCCTAGACACTTTGATATTACTCCTGTTTGTTCATCTCTCTATGTCTTCTCCTTTATCAACATTTTACCCTTGAATAAATTTTTTTTAAAGCAGTATAAGTTACAAAATGGTATCTCAAAAGCACCACAATAATTCACAACTTTATCCACTATTCATGGTGTACCGTGCTGGTTACTCACTCTAGCCTCCAATGGAGATAAGATGGTTTCAGTGCAATGCACAATTCCTAGCACACTTACACTAATGGTACCCTCCCTCTCTCAACTGAAACACACTCTGGAATGCTTTTGAAAAACTCTGCCATCATTATGGTAACGACTGGAAACCAATTCACAAAATGACATCCATTATTATTAGTAAGAAATTACTTGCATTGCCCTTCACTACTGATCTCAATACAGTAGTGTGTCAATAATATAACTGAAAACCTCTGCCTCAAAAGATAATTTGGTTCAGTGATGTTTTGATAAAAAACTAAGTTCCTTTAGTGAAATTCTTAAATTTTAAGCTCTGTTTGTCCTATCAAGGATTATAATTCCCAAAAAGAAAAAGTAAAGAATATTCTTATTCCTGAAAAAAATTTTTTTGAGAAAAAATAAAGTCATTACCATTTGAGAGTGGTGCTACACCAAGAGGTAGGAAACACAGATGAAGTACATTGTATTCATTCAAAGAGACAAAAATAAAAGGAAACTAAAAAAACAGGATGATAATTCAAAGAACAGAAGATTCAAAAGGTGCTTTAATCTTTATTTAGCAAAATAAGAAAATGTCTTACCACATTTTAAAAAAAAGAGTGTCTTCAATAGAATTTACTGCTAAAAACAGCTATAGTTCATTTTAGTCACACTGCATTGCTTTGTGGTATTAAATCTAAACACGATTGAGTTATGCAAGTCAGCCTGCCTTTAGGATTCTTCCACCAACACTGCTTTTCGTAGATGTGGGTATCTAATAAGGCCCAGTAAAGTACAGCTTTGTCATTGTGTGCTGCTGACCGATCCCAGAGTAGCACAGTTTGATTTCACTAATGCTTCATGAATAATACAGGAGTAGTGGTAAGGGCCTGCAGGGGGCAGGGTCATCTGGAAACTGCTTCTGGGAAACTGTCCGACGGTTCTGGCTCCTGGTGTCTAATTTTAGAGAATTTATTTCTGGATTACAAAGCTGCTTTGCGGGGTGCAAATGTATACTGTGGTTTACAAAAAATACACATTACATCATCGTGTCTTTGGCACATCTATGTGTTTGCCATATGGCAGCATGCTGAACTGAAAATGTAAATTACATAACTCAAGTTTTCTTTGATAGCAAACAAAATTACTATGGGTAACAATGATCAAACTTCATCACATTCCAAATGATATTATAACTTGATGAGTTAGCGGAAAATTGTCTAAATGCAAATTATAATTGATAAATTGAAAGCAAATCACAGTGCACAAAGGAGAAAACAATTTAATAGAAATAAATATATGTTGAAATTATGCACCAACAATATATTAGATAAAGTGATCTTAAACTTTTAGATACTGATTCAAACCTTAATTGTTGAGGATAAACTGAATTTGGAATGGGACTTTTTTGGCTACTATGTGTGGAAGGAGTCTGGAGGCTTGAAACCTGCTCCTTGATTATCGGAAGCTGTCAATCTAACTTAAACTGGCAGATGTGCTTTTACAGCTGGGGCCATATTGAGATCTTCATGTTTGGGCCTTTGGGAGAAAAAATGGTACATAAAACAGCAAGCACCTTCGTGAAGTTCCTTTGTAGCACAGATAGATAGAAGCTACAATGTTTTCTTAACACACTCCTAGAATTGACTGTAGCTTTTCCCTCAACCCCAATAAACCACATTGATTTTATGAGTGACTATGTCACTTAAGTTCACACGGAAGGAAATAAAACATCAAATTTTTCTCACATAGCCTATCTGATGCCATGTGAAATTTTTAAAAATTTACTTTGCAAGTTGACTTCTAAAATTAAATATTGTTATAAAAATATTCAATGGCACTGAAATCATTCTGCAATTTTAAGATATTCTAACACATCTTCTCAATTTAAAACACTGAAAGATTTTTCTGCAACTTCTGTCTTTCTAGAATAGCTACCTGAAGGCCATATTAATTAATGAATGTGAGTATAGTAAATATCTAGATTTAATTAGAAATTTAAAGTTTAAAATGTTAGCTTTATCAACTGGAGTTTGATACTTCATTTTTATGTTTTCTTACAGATTTCTATTGATCATCGTAGCATTTTTAGAAAGTCCACAGAATCTCTGAGTCATTTCTACGTGATGCATGTATTCCCTTCCCTATGAATGTCATTCACAGAAAGTTACAATGTGATAAAGCACGCCACTATCGATCTCTATGGATTAGCAGTGCAGTCTCCTGAGACAATACACAGATAACATCCCAAGGTTTGTTTGGAGAAGAGTTGAACTGAGGTCACTTTCCAAAACAACAAACTGCTCTCTATGACCCTGAAAGGTTAGAGTTTAGGAATTTCCTGGAGAGATTGTGTTTTGTCTAGCATTTCTTTAAGCGTATCAAAGGACTCAATTAGCAATGGTAAAACTGTCTTAATCAAAGATGTAAAAAGGGTGTGAGTATAACAAAATATATTGAGAATTAGAGGGGAAGGAAAAGGAAGACAGCAATTAGGAATCATAAGCAAAAGAAAAATGCTTAGACAGAGAAAGACAAATAACATATGATATCGATTATACGTGGAATCTAGAAAAAGGGTACAAATGAACTTATCTACAAAACAGAGACAGAGTTACAGTTGCAGAAAACGAACTTATGTTTACCAGGGGGTAAGGGGGGAGGGATAAATTGGGAGATTGGGATTGACATATACATGCTACTATATATACAACAGATAACTAATAAGGACCTACTGTATAGCACAGGGAACTCTATTCACTACTTTGTAATGGCCTATATGAGAAAAGAATCTAAAAAAGAGTGAATATGTGTATAACAGATTCACTTCGCTGCACACCTGAAACTAACACAAATTGTAAATCAACTATACTCCAATAAAAGTCTTTTAAAAAAGAAAGAAAAATGCTTAAATTTATGCTAAACAAAAGTCAAGTAGGTTATGTGGTTCTGTTTATTGTATTGCTTCTTATTCATTTGCAATAATTTAGTTTTTAATTGTATTAGAATGGTTTTGGGTAAAATACTATACACGTAAATGATACTCCTGCCAGCAGCTAACATTTTTCTCCTGAGCTTACTGTAACTCAATTAATAATATTTGTGCCTGGTCATACGTGGGTATATCGCATATCAGTAGAGTGAATCTCAAATTCCCCAAATCCATTATAATGCCATAGCAATGTCACAGCAAACCTTGCACTGCAGACACTTCTTTCTTCTCTTTTTTTTTCAGTAGTAGTTTCTATGTGTTGAAAGAGACCTGCCTGGAGATGATGGTCTGAACCAAACCATCTCTTCAGCTCCCTTCTAATCTTATATTTGAATCAAAAACTAAACTCCACAAGGTGGTATATTAAGCATAAATCGTTTTTATTAGCAATCTCTATCTCAAATATAAGTACCTTGAAGAAACCATGAGTTCAAAACACATACTTTTAAGTCTATTTTTTGCAAACGTACTCTAGCAACTGTCCTGAATTTTTTGATTCTGTCTGTGTTCCAAAATTCTCATGTGATAGGTCAAACTCATCACTCAATGGAATTATCTGCAATAAGTAGGACTTTGTCCCAACTCAGCCTCATATTCATTTTACTCTTGGATCTATACCATGAAATGTAAGATGATACCTACTCCCAATTTTTATTGGGGTCACGTATGAATTTGGCAAGCAATACCATTATGTGCACTTAACCACTGAGTTGCACGGTGAAGTTAAAATGCCCGTGAACGGGGCTTCCCTGGTGGCGCAGTGGTTGAGAGTCCGCCTGCCGATGCAGGGGACACGGGTTCGTGACCCGGTCCGGGAAGATCCCACATGCCGCGGAGCGGCTGGGCCCGTGAGCCATGGCCGCTGAGCCTGCGCGTCCGGAGCCTGTTGCTCCGCAACGGGAGAGGCCACAACACCGGGAGGCCCGCGTACCGCAAAAAAAAAAAAAAAAAAAAAAAATGCCCGTGAACGTAGGTGCTCTAAACGGGTGCATCATGATAATAAAGGTCAAGGAATGTCAAGTGGACCAGGTAGAAACAACATCATTAGGCTACATATATAAAAATATCTTTTTCTATGTAATGAATGATTTGCTATAATTTCTAATAACACAAAGCCAAATACTTTAGTCAAGTATGAATTATACCTACATATTCTGAAAAAAAATAAAGCTCCAGTCCTTAAAAAAAAAAGTGTTTGGGACACTTCTATGAAGGTAAAGCTACAAATAGTAAGTAGACCATGTTGCCGGATACGTTGTGACTAACGAGGCCTAGTTTTATGGTACCCTATCCATGGATTGCTATATGAGGGCAACATACTTTCTGAAAAAGCCCTTTTCCAGACTCTACAACAGAGAAATGGGCCAACAAAAAGGAAGATGTTCCCAGAGCCTATCTTGGACAAATAATGTTAGGATCTCTTATTTGGACCAAAAGTTTTTTTGTAAATTTATGCTGAAAAAAAGAGTCATAGGTATTAATTTGATGAATAATTATTACTAACAATATGTGATATCATCGGGATCTGGTCAGGAAAATAAGAGAAACCAGATTAAGCAGAAATAAAAGTATAGTAAACAAGCAGAAAGCAAGTGTGACCAAATGACATTTTGTCCCTGTTGGTGCTCCCTACTGTGGGAGATCTTTTAAAACTAGAGACCACATGGCACTCAGCAACTTATCAGACAAAAACTTAAAAAAATCTTCATGCTAAACTTTAAAAGTTTATACTAAACTTCAAGATTGATTATATTTTGAGGTAAGTTATCATGAAAATATACTATTATGCTCCTTAGTAGATAAAATCTTGGTAGATAATATTTATTGTCCTTGGTAGACATCATTGAAATCTTTCTTTTAAGAGGAGGAGATTAAAACTCAGATAAAATTTATAATTATTAATATAGCAAAAATATTAATAACTACTTAGAGGTCATAAGAAAACAGTTTTAAACTGAAATGTCAGAACAATGATGTTTAGAAATTCCTAAATTCAAGGGAATTCCCTGGCGGCCCAGTGGTTAGAGCTCCACGCTTCCACTGCAGGGGGCATAGGCTCCATCCCTGGTCAGGGAACTAAGATCCCGCAAGCCATGCAGTGCAGCCAAAAAAAAAAAAAAAAAAAAAAACCTGAATTCTAGTTTAATCTTTTTTTTCTGTCTATTATTATCCCTTAATCTAAGGATGCATGTTTATTCCTTACACTTTCACATTTGCAGCCTGTCAGAACTTCACTGACATTGACAAAAAGCTGGTACCAAGTAATTCTCCTGTTGTGTGCTCTTGTTAATTTGATGTAGAGGGTCAATGCTTTTAGTGTCATCAGGCCCACCACTTACTAATTCTTCACGTATAAAGCACAGATAAGAATGTCTACTTCAGATTATTATGAACATATTAAAGGAAAACATGGGTGTAAAGCATAGTGCCTGGACAAAGGAAACAGTAGATAATTGGTAGTTATTCGAATTATTACAATAATTTCATTATCATTAAAGCTAGCAGTAATAACCTTGAACTCAAGATGGTCAAAGCTTTGACCTTGAGATAACTAAGTAACTGCACTGAATTATGTCTAACCACATAGTCACTGATATTCATACATAACATGAAATTTAAGAGGAGTAAAATAATAGCTATCAATCCTCCATCTATAATTCTTTTGGCTTTATTTCTAAGGTTTCTTACATACTTAATGATAGCCAGTACTTCTGGGACATCTAGAGTCATCTTGCCTCTGAGATCCGTAATATATACCCTGTTTCATCTGTCAGCTCTTTATTTTTCTTCTCCTATCAGCTATTCCTCTTGCATGTATAGAAACATACCTAATAATGAGGAATTTTCATACAAAAATTATTTGAAAAGCCAATCTACAGACCTATCATAGTAAAAACAACGAAACACACACACATACGCACGCACACACACACAAATATTAGTCCACCACCATCCACATTCCTCCCTTTTCTTATCACCCTGATCCCTCCAACTCCAGGTAATTCACAATCTTACCTACTTCTGTTCTTATAACTTAGATGGATGGTACACAAGGGACATTGGCCATATATAGTTCCAAAGTAGCTTATTTTTTTTCCAACATAACCTAGTCAAGGTTTTGTTTTTAATATATAGACTTCATTTATTATGCATTGGGAAACATTTTTTCCTATAATTTACAAAAAAATTTTACTAAAGTAGATTTCACTTAGAAACATAATTGAACAAGTAAAAGAAGAGTTAATGAATATGTTACAGAATCAATAAACTCAAAGAGGGGAACATAAAATCATAACAACTGGCTTTCCTAGTGCCTATGGAATCCTAAAGATATTGCTTTCAGCAAAATTTGTATAACAAAGTACCATATGACAAAGAAGCAACAGAAAAATAAATTTTTTAAACTCTGTAGTCTGGACTTTTAAAACTAAAATTACATGGCATTTTTGTGTAATCCTGGATCTCTAGTTTATCAAGCATTACTACAAAATCAAGCTATACATATTTTCTTAAGACTAAAACAGCAACCTCATATATTAACCATGTAATGAAAATTTTTAAAAAATGTTATCACTTATTTATGAAATAAGAAAATGACTATGCTACTTAAAAAAATGCTTAGGTCTTGATTTTAATTCCGCATAGATATGAAGTCTGTGAGTAAAGACTGAATGAAAAAAATGTAGGAATAGGTTGATTTCTATTTTTTTTAACATGTTTATTGGAGTATAATTGCTTTGAAATGGTGTGTTAGTTTCTGCTTTATAACAAAGTTAATCAGTTATACATATACATATGTCCCCATATATCTTCCCTCTTGCATCTCCCTCCCTCCCACCCTCCCTATCGCACCCCTCTAGGTGGTCACAAAGCACCAAGCTGATCTCCCTGTACTCTGCAGCTGTTGCCCACTAGTTATCTATTTTACGTTTGGTAGTGTATATATGTCCATACCAGTCTCTCACTTCGTCCCAGTTTACCCTTCCCGCTCCCCATATCCTCAAGTCCACTCTCTAGTAGGTCTGCATCTTTATTCGCGTCTTGCCCCTAGGTTATTCTGACCATTTCTTTCTTTTCTTTTCTTTTTTCTTTAGATTCCATATATATGTGTTAGCATATTGTATTTGTTTATCTCTTCCTGACTTACTTCACTCTGTATGACAGTCTCTAGGTCCATCCACCTCACTACAAAGAACTCTGTTTAATTCCTTTTTATGGCTGAGTAATATTCCATTGTATATATGTGCCACATCTTCTTTATCCATTCATCTGTTGATGGACACTTAGGTTGCTTCCATGTCCTGGCTATTGTAAATAGAGCTGCAATGAACATTTTGGTACATGACTCTTTTTGAATTATGGTTTTCTCAGGGTATATGCCCAGTAGTGGGATTGCTGGGTCATATGGTAGTTCTATTTGTAGTTCTTTAAGGAACCTCCATACTGTTCTCCATAGTGGCTGTACCAATTCACATTCCCACCAGCAATGCAAGAGTGTTCCCTTTTCTCCACACACTCTCCAGCATTTATTGCTTGTAGATTTTTTGATGATGGCCATTCTGACCAGTGTGAGATGATATCTCATTGTAGTTTTGACTTGCATTTCTCTAACAATTAATGACGTTGAGCATTCGTTCATGTGTTTCTTGGTAATCTGTATACCTTATTTGGAGAAATGTCTATTTAGGTCTTCTGCCCATTTTTGGATTGGGTTGTTTGGTTTTTTGATATTGAGTTGCATGAGTTGCTTGTATGTTTTGGAGATTAATCCTTTGTCAGTTGCTTCATTTGCAAATATTTTCTCCCATTCTGAGGGTTGTCTTTTGGTCTTGTTTATGGTTTCCTTTGCTGTGCAAAAGCTTTGAAGTTTCATTAGGTCCCATTTGTTTATTTTTCTTTTTATTTCCATTTCTCTAGGAGGTGGGTCGAAAAGGATCTTTCTGTGATGTATGTCATAGAGTGTTCTGCCTATGTTTTCCTCTAAGAGTTTGATGGTGTCTGACCTTACATTTGGGTCTTAAATCCATTTTGAGTGTGTTTGTGTGTATGGTGTTAGGGAGTGTTCTAATTTCATTCTTTTACATGTAGCTGTCCAGTTTTCCCAGCACCACTTATGGAAGTAGCTGTCTTTTCTCCACTGTATATTCCCCACTGTATATTCTCCACTATATATATCCACTTGCCTCCTTTGTCAAAGATAAGGTGACCATATGTGCGTGGGTTTATCTCTGGGCTTTCTATCCTGTCCTATTGATCTATATTTCTGTTTTTCTGCCAGTACCGTACTGTCTTGATTACTGTAGCTTTGTAGTATAGTCTGAAGTCCGGGAGCCTGATTCCTCCAGCTCTGTTTTTCTTTCTCAAGATTGCTTAGGCTATTCGGGGTCTTTTGTGTTACCATACGAACTTGAAATTTTTTGTTCTTGTTCTGTGAAAAACGCCAGTGGTAGTTTGATAGGGATTGCATTGAATCTGTAGATTGCTTTGGGTAGTAGAGCCTTTTTCACAATGTTGATTCTTCCAACCCAAGAACATGGTATATCTCTCCATCTATCTGTATCAACTTTAATTTCTTTCATCAGTGTCTTATAATTTTCTGCATACAGGTCTTTCGTATCCTTAGGTAGGTTTATTCCTAGATATTTTATTCTTTTTGTTGCAATGGTAAATGGGAGTGTTTTCTTGATTTCACTTTCAGATTTTTCATCATTAGTGTATAGGAATGCAAGAGATTTCTGTGCATTAATTTTGTAACCTGCTACTTTACCAAATTCATTGATTAGCTCTAGTAGTTTTCTGGTAGCATCTTTAGGATTCTCTGTGTATAGTATCATGTCATCTGCAAACAGTGACAGCTTTACTCCTTCTTTTCTGATTTGGATTCCTTTTATTTCCTTTTCTTCTCTGATTGCTGTGGCTAAAACTTCCAAAACTATGTTGAATAAGAGTGGTGAGAGTGGGCAACCTTGTCTTGTTCCTGATCTTAGTGGAAATGCTTTCAGTTTTTCACCATTGAGGATGATGTTTGCTGTGGGTTTGTCATATATGGCCTTTATTATGTTGAGGAAAGTTCCCTCTATACCTACTTTCTGGAGGGTTTTTATCATAAATGGGTGCTGAATTTTGTCAAAAGCTTTCTCTGCATCTATTGAGATGATCATATGGTTTTTCTCCTTCAATTTGTTAATATGGTGTATCACATTGATTGATTTGCATATATTGAAGAATCCTTGCATTCCTGGGATAAACTCCATTTGATCATGGTGTATGATCCTTTTAATGTGCTGTTGGATTCTGTTTGCTAGTATTTTTTTGAGTATTTTTGCATCTGTTTTCATCAGTCATATTGGCCTGTAGTTTTTTTTCTTTGTGACATCCTTGTCTGGTTTTGGTATTAGGGTGATGGTGGCCTCATAGAATGAGTTTGGGAGTGTTCCTCCCTCTGCTATGTTTTGGAAGAGTTTGAGAAGGATAGGTGTTAGCTCTTCTCTGAATGTCTGATAGAATTCACCTGCGAAGCCATCTGGTAGGTTGATTTCTTGATGACCCAGGATAATGCATGAAATTATTTTCTCCTGTCTTAATTTCTATTGGCATTATTATAACAATATAATATAGTGTTATATTATAATACTGTAATATTACTATTTTAATGGTTTAAAAGGCCTCATCTTTAAATATCTCTATTTTTAAAAAATTATTTTACCGTAAATCATAAGGAAGTATTACTCTACATCATTTGAGTCTGTGTCTATGAACAGAAAGAAGCAAAGTAAATTTTGAAATAAATCAAGGAAAATTTTACTTACTGCTATGACAACCATCTAGATATTTCAGGTGAGCACAATTTTTACAGTAAATAATGTGAATAATCTTTACATATCTTTCTTTCATTTGGTTGTTAAGAAATCTGAGAGTAGGGCCAGAGAGAAAAAAAGATACATGATCATTTATTTCTCTAGTCTTTTCTGGTTTGGATGCTGATTTACTTAAGTCTTCAGAAACCCCAGCATCCCTATTTTTTAGGAAGGTGAAAAGTAACATGTACTTATGCCGAAGTAACTCAGGGACAGGTTACTGAGGGACAGGTACTCTGGGCACTGGGGAAAGCTATGTTCTTAGCTTTGTACTACCTGAAATACCCTCGCCCACCCACGCAGAGTATAAAAATGTCACAGAGTTCAAAGACAAAACGTGGCACCTTACAGTGTTGGGTTAGGTGGAGGCTGCTAAAGTCCTCTGGACATATCTAGATTTCAGGCAAGGTAGAGCTGGTGTCATTTTCCCTGAGTAGGTGGAACAAATATATTTATACAACTCCAACTTGTGATTCTAGATCAATGTCTCTCCACACCCAACTACCATCCTGGCACTGGGCATAGGTACCTTCCCTCATCCAAGTTGCTGGCAGCGTGATTGAGTGATTTGCTCTTATAGGTTTTTGTTTTGATACAGGAAAGAGAAGACACGAGGTGATGAAGTGAGAGACTCATGTTAGGAAATAGGCCACTGGGATGACAGAAGCTGATATAGTGACACTAAGGCAAAGAATGGATGCCCAGCAAGATAAGTAGTGATAGTTTCTCTGAGTGAGATAAGGAACTGGACTGGACTAGAGTTTCAGTGCAATATTTATGGAAAGGAGCATGGGCTGGGGGAAGGGTATGGAGGGATTGTGTGCATAGGGCAGAGGAATGCCCTCCCCTTACCTTCTTGTCACCAGAGCACCACCTGGTGTGTGTGTGTGAGGACGATGGGGAAAGAGTAGCATCAAGGAAGCCTTCCATTCCTCTGTCTAGAGTCTACTCTGTTTTTCCTATTTTCCCTCTTCACCCTTACCTGGTGACAGAGACTGTTAATCTTGTAAATGGGGTTTTCTCTTTATATGGCTGTTAGGGAACCTGCAGCAAAATCATAGGTGGCACTTCTTTGAACTTGAAATACCATCACCCTCATCCTATTCCCCTACTCAAATTTTCCCTTAGCCAAATTTCCTAATCTGTCTAATTTGAATTCTGTTGTATAATTTTTGATAAGCTTCCTCAAGTCTCCTTTCTAAAGAGGTGACAGATAAATAGATGAATGCGAAATAGATGACTGATGAATATTTATACTCTCAGGCAGACTGTGTAGCATACAGGCTGCATTTAAAGTCAAGATGGGAAGGACTTAAGGAGCAACAGGGATCTTAGGGTGATGCAAAGACATTCTCCCTCCCATCCCCTCCCTCTTCCTCTTCTGTGCCATCACCAAATCCAATATCACACAGCGCAAAATATAGGGGTCTAGAGGTCAAGGAAGATGAACAAACTAATACTGAGAGAGGCTAGGAGAGAATTATTTAACAGTAACAGTAAAAGTAGAGTAGGGCTGGCTCATACATTAGTCAAAAATTGTGTGTGTGTAACATGCAGTATATACTGATTATGTATTATGTATAATACAAACACACACAAACACATATAAAATCAGTTGAGAGGGCTTCCCTGGTGGCGCAGTGGTTGAGAGTCCGCCTGCCGGTGCAGGGGACACGGGTTTGTGCCCCAGTCCGGGAAGATCTCACATGCCGTGGAGCAGCTGGGCCCGTGAGCCGTGGCCGCTGAGCCTGCGCGTCCGGAGACTGTGCTCCGCAACAGGAGAGGCCGCAGCGGTGAGAGGCCCGCGTACCGCAAAAAAACAAACAAAACAAAAAAAACAACCAAAAAAATCAGTTGAGAAAGCAAGAGAGGTTCATGATGCTGGGGAGCAGGAAGTGCAACCAGGAAAGTGCCTTCTGGACAGCTTCAAACCTAATCTTCATTAGTTGGCATATATGTTATAAATAATTTATACCTCTCCCCAAAGCATTTGAGTCTTAAATTAATTCTGTGCCTTGTAGCTAAAAATTAGACATATCCAATGATATTCTTTTCCAGCCTCAAGCTCAGATTCTTGTTTGTGTAGTTAATGGAAATTAACATAGAAAAATTAAAGCTTTATGACAAAATATGTCCGGAAAAGGTCTATTGGTAGTAAATGGTATATCTTTCAGCATTAATCTGGGATTTGGTACATTATAGACAAACAAGTCCACCAGATTTTCCCAGGAAATAATTTAGGAATGCAATTCTTGGAAATATAGCCTGAATTTAAAACTATAAAAGTCCCAGCACAAATTACCATCAAATATCACAATTAAAAATGATTAAAACTCAGAACATATTTGTCGTAAAAGCAAATAGGCTATTGTTTTATAAATCAAGATTGAGATCATTGATCTTAGAGATGATTTCGCTAGAAAGCTTTTGATAAACCATGTCACGGAAAAGAGCAAGAAAGTCAGGCTACTCAATATCAATTTTCAAAATTATTGTAAAATTAATGACTATAAAGCACAGTTCTTCCTTGGATTATTCACTGATTACATCTTTCTAGACTTGTCTCTAATATTCTAAGAGCTAATTTGATGATGTTACCATTTAGTGAACTTTACTAGATTCAGTAAGAACCTTTTGGAAGTCTGGTTTTGTGTTGAAAATTAAAGGAACACAAAAGAAGTAAAAAACACAACTTCTGCCCTTCTTATTTTTAGTGACAATTATGATGCTTTGAATGCATAAACTAATTCAGCGTAAGTTGTAATCAAAACAACTTAGGTTAAATACTTATTAATATGCTTTTCTCTGCCAATCATTCTGTAGTTAAATAATTCACACAGACACATATTATTATTAGAATCTCTTCCAATATGAGGGAAATAAGTCAGGATGGGGAATTATCACAGGATCACATAAATAGTAAGAGGGAGCGCTTCAAGTGCAGTGTTCTTTTTACTACATGTATATTGCCTGCAAGAGCAGAAAAAAGATGAATTTACGTTTGGGCTTAAAGTTGAAAAATCAAGCCTGTTCTATTTTGAGTGTTATGGTTCAGAAGTCTTCCTTTAAACATTTTCTTTAAGTCCCAAAGGAAAGAAAACATATTTCATGAGTTGGCATAGAAACATGTAACATAATTTGCTTCTTCCTTTGCCCAGGATAAATGGCAATGCTGACAACACTCACTGAGACATAAATCTGGATACTTTTCTGCAAACTTGTCTCGATGGGTAGAGATTCCCAAAAGGAACTGAATGCAGGAGAGCTTAGAGTGACAGTGACAAAAGTTTCTGACATAAAAATTAGCTGAGGGCCTGCACTGTGCTTTCAATTTCCCTATCTTAAAAATACGCTCTAATTCACAATAATGGAATTCAACTTAATAGAGTAAATATACAGAAGGAGCTGTTAGTATAAACCCAAATCATTTTTAAATTGCTTGTATAAACTCATTGATTTACTTTATAAAACAAATGTTCTAATTCAAATAAATTTTTAAAATTAAACACATATTCAAAAAACTATACTCAACCAATAAGGAGTTAAACGTATTCTTTGGAAATGTAAGAATTCAGGCAGGATAATTAACGTTTTCTTAACGAAGCTGAAGCATCACCGGGCACAAGCAGGATTTTAAAGGACAGTAACATAGTGGAGGTTTTTCCCAGCCTGACAGCTCTTTTCCACTGAACTCTGATTGCTTTTGCGGTTTAGATCTATTTTCTGAGTCTGTCCATCAAAGCCAATATTAAAGATGTGCTGGTTTGTTTTACATGTAAAGAGAGAAAAGCCAATGGACAGGCTGGGTCCTATTCCATTCATCATTGATCAGAAAAGGGGTCTTTCCACATATAACAAGAATTTGGGGTAATAATAGTAAAACTAATATTTTTCGCATACTGTATGAAATTATCCTTCCCCTTAGAATCAGGATCCAAAATCTTCTTACTCCAGGGAACTGAACTAAACAAAATAACATGATTTCACCAGGCATCTCTCATCATGGACACTACTCATATATGAAAGCATGAGGCATAATACCCTATTGCATACTTACGTCCTGAGGCACATGGGGGTTAAAATTTTCTACAAGTCACTATTCAATACACTTCAAAAGAGAATTACAGTCAATGAGATCATAAAAAAGGAAACATAATTGTTTCACTTTCTTCCACTGTGGCTCTTACAAGATTGAAGCATCTCGATTCTCCACTAAGAAGAGTTGAGACAGGAAGCTCATGTTAACAGTGCCTTTTCTTAAATATCCCCCAAACCTGTAAATGCTAGGGTCCATTATCTTTGTGGGATTCTATATTATCAGTGAGTCTACGGTTAGGGTAATACACTTTCCCATAAGTAACCTGGAGTAGATCCTGATGCCTTTTGGTTATAAAACTAAATTAATGGGGTACAAGTCTCAATAATTTAAGATGAAATGAAAGAAAGTAAACCTGTATTTCCTTCCTTTATAGCATTTCTGATTTTTACCTAAGGACTTGTTTAATATCAGTCTCCTTCATTATCCTCTGAATATCTTATTTTTATTTTTCTTTATATCCAAGTTTTTAGCAGAGTCTGAAACCTAGACTACCAAAATACATTTTTGACAAATGACAAATGAGTACGACCTCACTTGTACTCAATCCTCCCTGAGTTTTACCTTACTATAAGACAACTGCCTAAACATGTGACATCACATAATAATGTAAAAGCACTGATTGAGGAACTATGAGTCAGATGTGGCCTTCCATTTACTCTCATACTTAACTTAGTTTTGCCCAACAATCCTATGAACTGACCACTATCATTGCCTCATTTAGTAGGTGAAGAAGGTAAAGGACTGAGAAGCTAAAGGATTTCTCCAACTCACAGGGCACTGTGTATCAGACCCAATGTTCAAACCTAAGCAGGAATTGTCTGAATCCCACTCTTGCTTGAATAGGGAACAGTCTTTCTACCATCAAAATAAAATTTATGTTCGAAGTGAAGGCCAATCTTACTACTAACCACCCACTAGCGTCCAAAGTAGGCAAACTTGACATTCTTTCTTAGAAATTCATTAACTTTGCACACAAATTGAATTATTTAATTATAAAATAACACAAGGTAGTTTAAAATGTCGTTAAGTCTCACAGCTTATGAACGAGTTTGAGATTGTGACATCTAGAAGACATAGTCCAGAAATTGGAAGCTTCTAGAGGTAGAGATTTTAGGTGTCTCACTCTGATCTGAACCCAGAATATCGTATGAAATAGATACTATTATTACTATTATTATTAATTATTATATTTTATACATGAGGCCACATATTATAAACATGAGCAAAACCACACAATGATATTTTTCATTTTAGTTAAAGTATACAGTTATTTTCATGAGATGACATTTTCCACTTCCAGTTCAGATGTGTTCAAAGGATGGATATGACATAGGAACTGGAGAGAAAATTTATTTCATCAGATACTAACTATACATTCCAGCTTGTGAGGAATGTCAGATTGACTTCCATATCACGTAACTAAACAAATCTAGGCAACCCTACCTCGGTTCCCCATGAGGTGCCAAAACGCAGTGCTCCAGCTGCAAGCGGTGGGCACGTTGGCTTAAACAGGGCGGTGGGATTAAGGCGGACACGGAGCTGTAACTGCCCCACCTGTCACCTGGGGCAGCCTTTCCTGCTGTGTCCTCATCCTAGGACAGGCAAGTTCTGAACGTCCCGGGAATCACTCCCCTTGACAGCAAGTGGAAAGGAAGTGGAAATAACAATAACTGCTGGATGCATCTATTCAAGGTGCTGTTTGTGAAATTGCCATCATGCCCTCTTCCGGGTCAGAGGATTGTTCACTCTCCCTAAATCATTAAATTCTTAACCATTAAATCGTGACATTCTTTGAGTTTTAAAATATTCTAGTTTTTGCTAAACATCATAAATCCAAATAACAACGGTTATAACGTCTCTTGGGGGTTTGAGGAAAGGGCTACTCAACATGGAAGAAATGATTCCAAGTGCAATGACTGACTTTTTAACAGACTTGTGCTCCAGTGCCATAAATCAGATGATTTCATGCAAAGTCAACCCCTTCCTAAATGCTCTCTTACAGGCTTAGCATTGAAAACATTGACCTAAGTGTGAGATCTTGAACCATGTACTTTCTTGGTGACACCCTAGTCTTCTTGAATAAGGTAAAAACTAATTTATATGACATTTCTGAGAAAATTAGCTCATTTCCTGTGAATTTGTAGAATAGCTTCCAGTTTATCAGCAATTATCTATATTGAGCACATTGCATGTGCCGGCCACTGGCCCAGCACTGGACTTGGCTCAGAATGAATTCATCTTAATTAAAGAAAGGATAAAGATTGGAGAAAATTTGTTCTCCATCTGAATAAATGCTTAATAAGAATCTCCAGGGACTTCTTGGAAGACACATCGAATACCAAAGGAACGTCCAAAGAAACATCCATAGGAAAATGAGGTCTGTTTTAGAAGCATACTTTGGCTGGACCCGCGAGAGATAAAGTGCCGAAATGCAAGGCTATGTACAGACAGAAGAAAAACAACAATATATTACTGCTCCGTCAACCCAAACAGAATAGGTTCTGCCTTGTTTTCATGTTGATTTTGGCATAAACCACAGTACACTTGAATCATTTTGAAAGATGGTAATAGGAGAATTTGTATTGGCAACAGGCCAAATAAAAGCTAAGGCTAAAAAGTGGTAGCCAGACTGTTCCTTTTGTGTAGAGAGGCTTTGCTATCTGAGAGCAACGGGCAATTCACATTGGAAAACAGACTCTCTTAATAAGTGGCAAAGGCTGGAAAAATCTAGAGAAAGCAAGAGGACACACGAAGTGGTAACACAACTTCACACAGTGAAGCTTAAAAGCAAGAGTGGAGATAAACCCTGCTGGGCAGTTCCTTCTTCGGCTTCGGGTACACCTGCCATATGGAATCTGCACAGCCTTTGATTACTGCCTTAGGAAGTGAATGCGTTTAAGGATGCCTTCCAAGGGAATCCACAAGTGTGGCCTCAAGAGAGGGCTTCTCTCCAAGCTGAGACTTTGCTCTCTTACATCTGAATTCAGGATCTGGTGACATTTAGACTTTTCTTAGTGATTCAGAGGCCATAATGATAATATTAAGAATAAATATACATTCTCCTACATAATCATGACTGACAACATCCCACTCCAAATGTATCATTGGATCATACTTATAACACCTAAAGGAAACCAGTCACCTTCAAAACTCTACCCTGAGAGACCTCTCAAAGTGTCCCGCCTTTACAAGAACGTGGCCTGCTGGACAGTGGCAAAATTGCCCTAACATAATTATTACCAGTCTGAGAAACATTGCTAGCCTGCAATGAAATTTTCAATTGTCTGTCAGAGTATAAGAAAAACAATTACAGTAAGCTTTATTAAAGCTATATTTATTCAATATAACAAACTCAATTTGAAATTACATCATTCCAACTTTTTGTGTTAAAAAAGTTTTATTTAAAAAATAATGGTAGGGCTTCCCTGGTGGCGCAGTGGTTGAGAGTCCGCCTGCCGATGCAGGTGACACGGGTTCGTGCCCCGGTCCGGGAAGATCCCACATGCCGCGGAGCGGCTGGGCCCGTGAGCCATGGCCGCTGAGCCTGCGCATCTGGAGCCTGTGCTCCACAACGGGAGAGGCCACGGCAGTGACAGGCCCCCGTACCGCAAGAAATAAAAATAAAAAAATAATGGTAAAGACCATTTTTTAAAAATTGGTTTGTATTTTATGTCTTAACCGACAATCTTTTGCCAATTCTGATTTTATTTTTATAGTTCATCTTAAAATTTAAAAGCCTAGGAATTATTTCAAATGGTAGACTTAGTAACAAAAATTTGGCTTTCCAAACTTTCCAAATTAAGCACAAGAAACATTATACAAAAAAGAATGAATGATATATAATATTACACCAACTACACTTAAATTTTAAAAAAGGAAGGATGAATGAACCATTGTAAACTGGAGAAGCTGCAAAGTACATGCAAGAAAGTTTTGAAAAGTAACCAATATGGGAATTGAAACAGTGAGATGCCATTTTCTTTAAAAAATTTGGTAAAAGTAAAAAGGATAATAATACTGGGTGTTGGAGTGGGTAGGTGTGAGGACCAAGCATTCTCACATCCACTAACAGCAATGGAAACTGACTCTAGTATATTAGACTCCCATTTGTTAATGGCCATCAAAAGACATATAATTGTGCATTAGTGCCGCGCAAAATTTCTCCATGTAGGAATTTACTTCAAAAAATACTATGGATATATCCAATGACTGAGCTACTAGGAAGCTCTCCTCAGAAGTGTTTATATTAATAAAACGATTAGAAAATACCTCAGTGTACAAGACTAAGAAATTAGCTAAAAAATTATGTAATCCCTAAAATGGAATATTACATAGCATTAATATGATGCCAAATGTGTGATAATTTTGAGATATCTTTAGAATGTATTGCTAAGTGAAAAAAAGAATCCAGAACTGTGTATAGTATGATTTATGAATAGATACAGAGAGAGAGAAACCTGAAAGTGAACATAGCAAAATTAACAGCTAGGTGGTGAGATTAGAGCTTTTCCTTCCCTCTTTTTGTGATGAGTGTTATGGGTTGAACTGTATCCCCCCAAAAGATATGTTGATGTCCTAACCCCAGGCACCTCAGAATGTGACCTTATTTGGAAACAGGGTAGTTCCAGGTGTAATTAGTTAAGATGATATCATAGTGGAACAGAGCTGGTGCCCTGATGAGAAGACAATGTGAAGACAGAAACACAGAAAAAACACCATGTGACAACAGAGGCAGAGCCTGGGGTGATGAAGCTGCAAACCAAGGAGCATCGAGCAACAACAGCCACCGCCAGAAGCTAGGAAGAGGCACAGAAGTATTCGAACCTAGAGTCCCAGAAGGAGCACAGCTCTGTCGACACCCTCCAGAGTTCTGACTTCCACCCTCCAGACTGTAAGAGAGTAAGTTTCTGTTGTTTTAAGCCCCCCGGTTTGAGGTATTTTGTTATGACTGCCCTGGGAAACTAATACACTGGGTAACACATTCAGAAAAGCACAAAAAAGCATAAATGCACAGCTCAGTGAATTAGTGACAAGCAGGTACCCATGTGAGCACGCTAGAAGCTGCCCATACGACTCTTAGCAATCCCCATCGCTTCCCTATTTCCCAAAGGTAACTACTATCATGGCTTCTAACCCTCTAGCTTCTTCTGTTGAAAATGTTTATAAATAGGTCCAGAAAATGTTTATAAATAGATTTTTAAAAAATCATTATTAACTTTGTTTGTCACTCTTTATAGACACTGGTCCACTTCCACATGAAAAGTAGGGAGCATCTACTTCCACTTAACATTCTATAGAATGATGTTGTACTGCAAACCAGAGTAATGTACTTAACACAAGGGGAAAATTTACTGAAATCATGCCCCAAGATGTCCCCCAAATATGTTTTTTTGTGTATAATTACAAGCATCTATAACTGCACAAAGCTAGTTCCTTCTTAGGTCAATGTAGTATCTTTAATATCCACACCTGACCATTCGGATCACCAAACTTTCAGAAGAGGTTAAAAAACAGCTATCGTCTGTCAATCAGATGCAAGTCCAAATCTAAGTGACTATATAAGCACATACATAGTTTAGAGCTGCCTGAAGTTATAAACCTTTTCTCTTGTTTCAGAGATATTTACATTAGGTATGCATTTTTGTGTGTATGGTTTCTTTCATCTAATATTATGTTTCTAAAATTTAATCAAGCATACACCACATTTTATGCATCCATTTATCCTTGATATTTGGCATTGTTTGTAAATAATGTTGCTATGAACCTGCTTGTGCATGTCTTTGGTGCCTGTGCACCCACTTCTGCTGGTTATTTAACGGGGAGTGAATTGTCGAGTCACAAAGTATGCATGGTCACACAGTCTTCACAGACAATTACAAACAACTTTCTGAAATATTTGTGGCAATGTACACACCAGCCAGCAGTGAGGGAGAATTCTCCTACTTGGTACTGACCATCTTTTTGAATTGTTATCATTCTTGACGGAGTATAGTAGTATCTTATTGTATTTTAATTTGCACTTCCTTGATCACTAATCCGTACTTTTTCATGGGTTTATTGGCTATTTTGGTACCTACTTTGTGAGTGCCCAGTGGTAAAACTACACAGGTAAAGAGTCTGACAGAATAAGTAATTTGATAATAATAAGATAATAATAAGAATTAAATATAATATTATTAGAAAATAGTATCACTGGTAACATATATTAGTAAATGGTTTTAGTAATTTTTCTGGTTTTAGTAATATTTATTGAAATTAATAAAATATATTACGTACAAGCAAAATAAACCTTTAGAAATGAGGTGAGACTCCTACTACCTCCTTCCTCTGTAAGAGTTAGTTTTATGGAGCATATTGTTTCAAGCTATATAAAGCCCCATTGAAAGTGGTTTAAAAAACCAGGCTGTTGATTGCCTAATATTATAACAATTTCAGAGCAGCATGGCTCCAGTATCCATTAATTCAGTGTTCACTGAACATTACTGAGACCATCTCTCCAGTGTTTTGGCTCTACAACAAAATAACTAGGCAGGATTTTCAGAGCGGCTCTCCATGGGTTCAGACCATAAGGAGGTCTCTCAAATTTATAGGGAAAAGTTGGTATATTAACACTGATTTTTCTCTCATGTATGAGAATCTCATTGATTATCTGATGATATGCTTTGTATAGTTGGGAAAGAAAGCCAATGTCCTGAACCAAATTTCATAGTTATGGTATAAGAGATACGGGAAAAAATCTAAATAAGCATCTTGAATTAATGCCCAATTAAATGAAAATCCCAAGTTTAAATTCCAGATGTAACACTGAGCAAGTTTTCCTTAAACCCAACTGCGTTGTTACACAAATCCGTAATCCAAAGATCACGCTTAAAATGTTATTTTACACCTTAATGTATGACACTGATTAATGCTGTAGTCACACAGGGATGATCTTGTTTCAAACTAGAAATATTCCTTGAAATGAGAGTTCAATTCAGCGTGAGAAAAATTCCAAGATGACAGAAAGGTTTATTGAAATATTTTTGGTGAAAGCTCTATAGAAATATCTAGAAACAGACTTTTTTCACTAGAATTTAACATTTCTTTATAAAATGCAAAATAAATAAAGCCTTCCCTTGCAAAACTTTTGTGTCAGAATTGCATTTGGTAAAGTTCCCCCTGGGCTCACGAATGTTAATTATTATCCGCACCAAGATTCTAAACCTACACTTTGCAGCTTCTGCAGACACACCCAAACACATCCAGAAAATAAAGGCATGTGCAACACACACACACACACACACACACACACACACCACACTGTCTCAGAGAAGCAACCTCCCCAGAGATTCGCTTGGTACCTGTACTTCCCTTCTCTCTTCAGGTTAGCCTGAGAGATGCTTCATTTCTGACTTCATCTCTTGCTTTCCTTAAGTCTAGTTATTCCTCTCCTTTTGGATATTCCACTCAACTCCTGTCTGTCTCACTGGGAACATCTTTTCTCTCCCTGTGATTCTTGGATCTTACTTGGGCTGCAGGATCTCCCCCACTCCCTACTTGGAAGGAGAAGGAAGTATGAGACCTCTGATGGAAGTAACAGCACTTCAGAACCAGTGCTTAAGAAAGAACCTCCCATGCCTTTCACAACTGCCTTAGATGCTTTTCTTTCTCCTAGAAATAGGAGGGAAACTCAAGGATGTTGCCGCATCACCCACTCTGGTCCTGTTACTCAGTCATGGATGAAGATTCGTTCAGTTAACTGGACGTTAAGACTGTCGGTTAACATCTCATTGGCAGCCCGGAAATGATCCATCCTAAACCAAACAGGATCTGCTCCACCATCTTTCTATCTATAACTTCGATCACATGGCAACAATATCAGCATTAGACCCATGAGAAGGAGAACTGATAATAGCTCATGTGTGGGAGGAAGACACTTCATAAATGTTCTAAGCATTGGGCCAAACACTCTACATCTACCACAGTATTTGGTGCGCCAAACTGGAGAGACGGGTCCTATCATCACTTCTCCTTTCTAGACAAAGAAGCAGAACATTGTAGAGGATGTTTGCTTAAATTTATAAAGTTACTTAAATAGTTGAAGTAGGATTCAACTTCTGCTTGCAGGGTCTACCTCTAACATTTTTAAAGATTCAGGTCAAAAGTACAAACGAAGGCTCATATACCATACATCTAAATATTTTAACAAACTGTTCATCAATTTTAAATGAAATAACTCAGATACTCTTACCCAACAAAAACTGCTTCATAAAAACCTAGAAGATCAGGTTCAAATCTGGATGTCTAGATTCCTTGGTATCCTCAGGAACAAAGCCCACCTCTTCTCAGCGTGGCCTCTATCCTGTGACACAAGCAGCCACATGCATTCACTCCTGGTGTCCCAGCTGTCACATCCACCAGGCTGTCTACACACACCGCAAACAATCAGCCTTGGCCAGCTCAGGGCTTGAAGAGCTCACAGCAGTGGTGTGACCCATGCAGGAAGGGCCGATTTGGAAAAGAAACCAAACCAGGTCCCGGAAAGAAATTAAGAGCTGTTAGCTCAGAGAATTTGGGGTCCAGGTACCTGGAGTGCAGTCTGAAAAAGAGAGGGTTTGGCTCCTTCCTTGAAGCTATAGCCACCTTGATCACAGGGAGCATCTCAGCCTACAGGGAGCATCTAAGAGGACTAGGGTGGGGCTTTCTAGAGCAGTGCTTCTCAAACTTTAATTTTATTTGGATCACAAAAGCCTGGGGCCCTGAGCAGGGGCCCTGTTACTGATGCCTGAGGGCAGTGATCCCTGCCAGATTCTAAAGGCTATACTTGTAGCTCTACTGCTACCCTGTTGCCCAACAAAGTTCAGAAGAAAAATAATACAGAAAAGATAAACTCATTAAGTCTATACAAGCATAGTTAGGAAATATAACACATATAGAAAAGTTTCCTGGGAAGAAGCTCAAATAATGAGGTCAATTTCAGAGATTCTGTTTCTTTCTCCAAAACTATCCAAGCCCAGTTTTCTCTCTATAGAATACATTGCTTTATCGCCTTATGTAAATCATTATTTGTTGGCTCTCAATGACATGGAGTGAGTGGGAATACTAAAAATACTTTGTGACTTAGCTCTAAGGAATTGTGGAGAAGATCCTGGCTTGTAAGCTGGGGTTTTGGCTCTAGTTCTATTGCTAACAAGCCACCGTGGGTAAATCACTTAGCCTCCGCACCTGATTTTCCTTGTCTAGAAAAGCGTAACAGTGAAGGCCTTGCGGACCCCAAAAAATGAAATATGGATCAAATACAACAATACATATGAAACATGTATTTTGGAAATCATACAATGGATTTATCTACAAATCTATATATATATGTAAGATGATAAAATTTACTGTTGCTGTAAAGAAAAACAATCTTTTTATCATCTTTTTAACTTTTAAATACTGCAAATATTATGTAATGTTTTAGGTCATTATTTACAGAAACACTACAGGATTTATGAACCAGGAAACAAAGAGAAACACTTTTAGAAAACCATTTTTCTTGGGGAAACATTCATGTTAGTTTCTGTCTTGCGTAATTTTATGCTAAAGCTAAGACATGAAGTAACTAGGTAAAGT
The DNA here is from genome assembly GCF_003031525.2 of Neophocaena asiaeorientalis asiaeorientalis. Lineage (NCBI taxonomy): Eukaryota > Metazoa > Chordata > Mammalia > Artiodactyla > Phocoenidae > Neophocaena > Neophocaena asiaeorientalis. The sequence continues at coordinate 1,004,885 of NW_020173204.1, read as the reverse complement.
TACAAGAGGCAAGTTCACAATTGAATTACAGGCAGCTTCTACACATATAATTCAAAACAGCTTTTTGAAAAATCTCCACCATTCAGTAGTTAAACACCACATATGTGTGAGAGAACTGAAAACAATTTGTTTATCACAAACATGCCCAGAAATGTATTTTTAAAACTCACCATATACAGGATATCATACATTAAGGATTTGATTATACATTTTCCTAATTTAAAGGCAGAATGAACTATTTTCCCTTTTGACACAGTTAATCATTAATCAGATAGTTTCTTATTTCTAAATAAAACAATATAAATATAAACAATTTTATATTTAAGAGATCATCTTTTACTGTCCCATTGAAATTAAAGTTTCCAAAAAAGGAAATGAAGCAGCTGTAGACCTTCTGAATAATTACTTCAAATAATTCACCTTCTCTACAAGTTTCTTGTATACATCAATATACCTTGCTCACTATCACCTGACATTTATCACCTATATTAACATCTTCATCAGGTCATAAGGGCAATATGTCCTACATAAATGAAATTTATAAAAAACTACAACTTATTTCTTTAAAATAAAAAAATGTAAATGATTTTGTATGGAAATATTTATCCTTCATTCATTGAGTCACGAGTATATGACAGGTCCTTTATAAATACATCTAATTCTTCCAAACCTTGAATCCTTGGTTTTGATATTTATTTTCACTTGGGCTTTAGAATCTCATCTGAAGACATCCATATAGGGCAGCACCATCCAATACTGTCACCACTAACTGCATGTGGCTAGTGAGCACATAAAATGTGGCTAAGACAACTAAACAAGTGAATTTTAAATTTGATTTAATTTCAAAGTAACCTAAATTTAACTTAAAAACGATACTCGATTCAATTTTTAGAAAACTTTTAAGTGTGTTTGGAAAATTTCCATACGTGAGTTTCCCTTTCAACTGCAAGTTTTATAAGTCTAAATAGAGATCAAGTATTTCAGGTGAATATTTAGCATCCGAATCGAAACATTTTTGCTGTAAGTGTAAAACATACACTGGATTCAAAGACTGAATACCAAAAACTTGTAAAATATTTCACTGATGATATTTAATGTTGATTATATATTGAAATGATAATATTCTGGATATATACCCTAAATAAATATATTTTTGAAAGTAATTTTACTTATTTCACTGTATTTAGTTTAATGTTAAATTAAATTGAATTTTACTACCAGAAAATTTTAAATTACATATGGACTCACATTGTGTTTATACTGGACAGCACTAGCATGGAATATGGCTGCCTTCAGAGTAAAATCTAGCCTGTCTGTCTACCAAGTTGGTTAGTTCCATTAAGGATAAGCTGATTCTCAGTGTATGAATCATTTGCATTAATCAGTTGTCTTTGGGTTAAATAGAAACACTGAACATGATTAAATTTTAATATGAACCAAGAATATCATTGTGGCATATATGTTTACTCTGTGCTATTTTCAGTGCCAGTAGGATGTTTTTAAGCTATATTACGCAGTCCAAAACTGTTTTGGTTTTGTGGTTCTCATATCTATTTCTTTTTTTTAATATTTTTTTTTTCTAATTTTTCCCCTTGTTCTCAGACTATGAATTTTTCTCCCTTCCCCAGCCCCATTACAGACATGTTTCCCTAGGAGGTCCTTCTTCCCTAATCTCCTTAAACACCTTTGGTGTTCATTTTCTGTGGACCAGGAAGTCAACTAAAAGGGTCACTTAGCATCAGGTATAAAGTATCATCCACTTGGCACCTGCTAAACATGTGCTATTATCCAGACCATTTGTCCAAAAGATTCTCACAGAAAAGCAGAAAGATACAATATAATGGCTTTATAATGAATATTTCATCTGCTTAGAGAACCTTTACTTTTTTCTGCTTAATTTCCATGTTTGGCATTGTTCTAAAGGTTTCATTTGGCTAAACAAGTGAATATAGGTGTTATCATTTCCATTTTTAATGTTATTTGGCTCAAAAATGAGTACACATTAATTAATTCTACAGCTGCCACTGTCTACTAAAAATGGCAAAAGAAATCATAGTGAAGACAATTCTGAAATATGGTATATGTTAAATCAAGAATGAAAATATTCCACCTGCCAAATCATTTACTTCTGAATGGAAGTCCATTAGAGAACATTCAGAAAGACACCTCCGAGAGCTCATCATTAGAAGTGACAAGACACTAGCCAGGTGGGTGGATTTATTTTTCATATATTTCCATTTTGTAAGACTGCTGTCCATATTACAAAACAAATTAGCATTAGATTATAGAGTGTACTCCAAAAGCCACTTAAAAGGTCTAACTAGTGGTTCTAACATTGGTTATTAGTAGTCAGCATTGACACCATTTTAATTTATTTTGTTCTTTAAATATTTTGAAGACTTTTGTTCTTTAAATATCTTGTTTTAGGTTCTTTGGATTCTACGTATGTGTTTATTTCCATGCCGGAATATCCATGAATCCCGACAGTCAAGGAATAGAATTTACACAGGTAAATTTATTTACGAAGTTTTAAGTTTTAAAAGCCTTAGATTATAAAGAAATGAAAATAAAATACAATGTTAAATTTTAATAAAAGTTACCTAAATCAACTTTTTAAAATTTTAGAGAACTTCCAACAAGTGTAGTCAAATTTATTGCTTGAAAAAAACAAACCTGGATTGTTAAAAGCTCCTAATTTAACAAACGAATGGAAACACAGAGGTCTCCAAAGACAGAATTTCAAGCCTATCTACTGAAGCAGCTGTGACATTGCCATGAAACCTAATGAACGGCAAACTCAGGCGCCAGTCTACCTCATGCTGCTGTGTGCTCTAGTCACTGTGCTAGAACAGAGATTTCTGAAACTGGGAATGCTTCTTTAAAGTAATGTAAAGTCAGACATAACTGTCTCCCAAAAGAGCAAAATGGCATAAAGTTAGAACTTGTTTCCCAAAAGAACTATTTGAAGCTGTGCTTAACATGTGCAATTCTTAATGAAATTCTGAAAACATTGGCAATAAGTAGCTACACAGCAGAAAACTCCCTTGAGTGCAAATCACAGAACAAATCCTCATCTTAATTCAGGATGGACGGATTGTCCAGATTCCCAGGCATTACATTTTTGTCCTATCCACTTTTTGATCTCTTAGTCAAGACTTCAACTCTCCATTCTAGCCCAAGCTGTCCCCACCCACAATGTGGACATGGTTAAGAAGAGCCAAGCAAGCTCTTTCAGACCCTGGAGCATTCTGTATAGTTTATTATATCGCAAAATAACTTCTCACCTTCTATCATATTTATTGGGGATGTTCTCCTAAAATCAACTAAGGAAAAACTTAAGCCCTTTTTCAAAATGAAAAACAAAATGGTAACACAGAAAATACCAGAATTGACATTGTGCTTACCTTCATGTGGAATCTAATCTTTTATCCCTCAAACAACAATTCTCCCCACACTTCTTTCAGAATATACCTATTGTTGAAATTCAGTAAAGACTGAATTCTTATCCTTTTTGTTCCCTTATCCCCAATGTCTTCTGAATATAACATTGCCTTTTTAAAGTTTCCAGTGGCCTATACTTGGAAGAAATGTAGAATTTATTTTAAAGCTGTATGTTTAAAGTGGTTTATAACATTTTAGAGTTTATGGTTTTCTTTAAGAATGTAAAGAAGCTATGTAGCTCTTCTCTGCTAAAAATACCCTTAAACACAAAATATTACATACAATTTCAATGAATTTATGGATTTATTGAAAAGGACCTCCCAATGGTAGTAGATCTCAGGTCAAAAACCTCATGAGTTGCATTATTCTCATGAGTATACATTGCTAGTACTATACAACTTTTACCTACTAAGTAGAGTGTATGAATTGGGAATTGATCATCAGTGGCTGCATGGAAATCTATTTTATGTACACTATTTTTCCCCAGTATTGAAGATTTAGGATTTGTCCCTCAAAGTTACTTATTTTATTCAATCGTGTGTTTAGTTTTAATTCTATCTTTAACAGTTGCTTGAAAGGAATTTTTTAAAATCATGTTAATAATAAATAAATAGAAGGCAATAAATGCCTGTATAAATTTAAGGATGATTCATTTTGATTACTAATTAGGAAGTTGAAAAAACAGAGGCCAACAAGGATAATACCCAGAAATTCACCATACCCATGACGAAATAGAAAATAAGCTATATCAATAAGTAAGTCAAGAGAGATAAGGAAATAATTTCTATGTACGTTACCCCTCATCTTTCCAAACCCTAGATAGAGGGGTACCCCAGGAGTCATTCCTCACCTCCTCTCTTATCCATCCATATTTAGGCCCTAAGTAGTTGCACCCAGTTTCAATTTCAAATGCCACCTGTACACTTGGCACCTCATAATCTGCGGTCCCCCCCTCTCTTCCAAATTCCAGAATCATATCAGTACCTACTAGACTTCTCCATTTAAATGTCTAAAAGAAATCTTCTGTCTGAAATCCATATCTTATCTTCTCTCTCAATCCCTGTTGCTCCCAAGGCTTTCCCCATCTCAGTAAAAAGGCATTTCCAGTTATTAAGACCAAAAGCCTTGCTGTTTCACTACACTTCTCCAGGAAGAACCTATAGACTCTACGTATTAAATGTATACGAACTCTGACCAGTTGTTCCCCACCACAGTAGCAACCTGGTCCAAACGACCATAACCTCTCCTCTAGATTGCGGTCGTGCAAAACCTCTCAACGGCCTGCTGCTTTACCCTTGCCCCTTACTCTTCATACAGCAGCCAGAGCAATACTCGTAAGTTTGTTTCTGGTCGATTCGATTTAGAAGTAGAAGGAAGAAAGGGAATCTCAGCTGACTCCCAGATTCATGACTAAAGTATGTAGATGATGATACCATAAATAGAGATGGGTAATAATGGAGGAAGAAGAGTTTGTCAGGAGTTGGTGGGATCACAACTCCTGTTTTGGATATTTTAGGTATCTATCATCACACATGGAAGTGGAAGTGTCAGGTGTGCAGTTTGATATCTAAGCCTGGACTCGAGGGGGTACTAAGGGCTGGATATATCACTGGGTATAAATCCACATACATTGATTTAAAGCCAATGGAACTCATGAGATTTTCTAAGAAGTAAGTATATCTTGAGAAAGAGGTCCAAGAATGAGCTGTGGGACCATCCAATATTTATCAATATGGCAGTGGAAAAGAAGGTGGCCAAAGAGACGAAGAAAGAGTAGCCAGTGAGGCAGGAGGTGATTTCACAAAAGCTAAGAGAAAACATTGTCACAAGAAGAAGATGTAACTGTGAAAAAGAGAGAATTATTTCTCGAATTTCATAAAGTTTAAGGTAGATGCAGGTTTATCAGTGGATTTGGTGTTGGGAAGATTAGATAATAATTGTCTGATAGCTTCCATTTTCCCAAGAAAATATGAAGTGTGATCATCAGCTGGGAGTTGGCAGTGAATAGATGCTATTGGGGGAGATAAAGAGAATATTTTTCTTATTACAGGAAATGAGAAAGAAAATTCACTAGCGAAATATAAAATGTCATATCCCTTCCAGTTCTAGAATTCAATACATTCATCTCATTTTCCAAGGAATTCCATAAACACTAAATCATACAAAAGATGGACAAAGGGCACAGAGGATTTTTAGGGCAGTGAAAAAAAAATCTGTAGGATATTATAATGATGGATGTACGTAATTATACATGTATCCAAACCTAGAGATTGTACAACACCAAGAGTGAACCCTAAGGTGAGCTATGGACTTTGAGTGATTATGATCAGTGCAGTGTAGGTTCATCCTTGATGAAAAACAAAAAAAGTATCATGCTGGTGAGTGATGTTGACAATGGAGGAGGCCATGCATGGGTGGGGGGCAGGGAGTACGTGGGAAATCTCTGCACCTTCCTCTCAATTTTGTTATAAACTTAAAACTGCTTTAAAGAAAAGTAAAGACTCTTAAAAAAGAGATTAACAAAGGGAGGTAACACTGTGAGGTGACTAGGAGAAGCTTTATGATAGAGTGAGGATCTGAGGAGTCTCTGTGGTTGAGTTAGGACCTGAAAAAGAGGAGATGAGAGAAGATGCATGGAACAAAGGCACAGGCGTTTGCCAAGAGGCAGAGGTGGAAGTGTACAAGGTGTCAACGTGTGCGTCACCTGGTGAATAATTCGCCGACTACAAAGCCGGTTTGTAAAGACATACAAACTCTCCAACTCTCTCACTTGTGCCACCGCAACCAGTTGCTCTTTCTAGCATTAAGTCCTACTAACTCCAAAGGGTTATATCTCAAAGCAAATTCACCTTCCCTCCATAAGTCGGCTTCTGTCCCCTATATTGCCCTAAATTCTAGAAATGAGACCATGATTCTTCTTGTCTCACAGGTTCAAAATGCATGTGACCCTTCGCTCTGTCCTTCGTCTACCACAGGCAGCCTCATTCGGGCTCTCTGGCGCATCTGGTCCTTCTTTCTCCCTGTCACTCTCATCAACCCAGTTCAGCCATCCATCACCTAAAGCTCACATGACTGCAATCATCTTCCACCTAATCTAGATTTCTCAAGTGTCTCACAGTCCAAATGGATCTTATTAGTACTCCTGAATCACAACTCTCATCATATTTTCCCCTCAAATATAAAACCTTTGATTACGCCTTATTACCTCCTAATTAAAGTCTAAACTCATTCGCCTTGTATTAAGGCACTTTGGAATCTAAAACCAACTTTTCTTTAAAGCTCAATTCCCCAATATTATCTAATACAAACTGTAGATTATGTCTCTGCAAAGTTGCCACATATATTCCCGTCACCACGATTTTGCTTATGCTGTTCCTTTTAGTTTGGGTGTGCTCCCACCAAAACACACACACGTACACACTCATACACACTATTCCTGTCTCTTGAAATCCTGCCCATCAATTTAAATAGTACCACTTTCTTCATGAACCTTCTCCTCATAGGTACATTACAAAATGTTCCCTTGCTGCTTTGAAGTCAAACAACGCTGCTTTATTATTCCCACATTACTCTAAACTTACAACGAGAAAACCAGGCTTACACGCATTCCCTGTCCGTTAATAATTATATGACCGTGGATAATTCATTTGACCTCGCTGAGCCTCAATTTTCACATCTGTAAAATCTAAGGGTTGTAAAACTAGTAAAATATGGCACAGGTAAAGTTTCCATTCATGTAATCGGCATTTGCTGAAGACCTTCTTGATGAATCATTGTTAATACGTAAGATGAAATATTTCTCTATATGAGGCAGAAAACTCAGAATTATTTATTTAGGAATCTGGAAAGCAATTTTAACAGATATAACCCAGCAGTTTAAAGTTTATAATAGATAACAGCAGCAAGAAAAGGCGTATCATAATAAATAGTAAGCATCTGTTATGTGCTAAGCTCCCTGAAAACAAATAGCTATAAGAAATGGAAACACTACAAGCAAACAATTGTACAACATCTAAAGAAATTTTCTGAAAGCTAGAACATTGCTACATTGCTTAAAATATCTTTTGTTATAGCAAAAGCAAACATTACGTATATCTTTGATATAAATATGGCATCCAACATCTTGACTTAAAAATGAAAAGGCCAATCTTATTTTGTCTTCATGACCTGAACAAATCCATCAGAAGGATTCTTTAATGGATTGACCAGTTGGTTGGCAACGTGAAAACACAGGCTTGCCTAGACCATAAAATAATTTTCCAAATCAATCAACTTAGTAACAACAAAATCAAACAATGCTAGCAAAAATTTCCAAATGGATGGGTGGAATTCCCACTTTTCAATCTGTTGTTTTGGAACTACAGGCACATACTGTAAGACTTTTAATATTTTGAAATATTTCTTACTTCCACTTAATTAGGGAATGCTTTAGAGAAGAAGACAGATTTTATTTTTAGGATGGAAATTTCTCTGATTTTCTCTAAATTTAGGGGAAAAGAAAAGTGTGCAGCAAGTATAAGGATGATTGAAAAATTGTCAAGGCAAAAAGGAGTTGAAGGAAATAATCTTTTGCTGTAAACTTTACCTAGTTGGGGTTCGGTGGGAACAGAGGAAGAAGCTAAGCGTATAAGCATAAACCACAGATGCAAAGAAAGCTGGAGATGGGATTCTTGGGTTTAATGTGTAGGCTGAACAGGAATCAAGGCAGAGTCCTGAGGGGAGAGAGGCGGTCAGATTTTTCAATAATGATTCAATCTACTGGACAAGCCCAATTCATACTCAGAAGTTAATTTATTACACCTTTTCCTAGCTTAGTACCTAAAAAGTGCGACTTCTCAAGCTACAAGCTTTGCCAATTCTTTTCTACACTGTTGTTGAAAACTTTACAAACAGCAACAAGTTTCATTAAAATGGATTTATTACAGTTTAAGATCCAATTATTTGAATGAAAAAATCGAAGTAGAGACTAGGGAAGTGAGTGTAAGACAAACAAGAGCCTGAACTGACAGTAATTCTAGAAAAACTCATGAGGAGAGACCAAACAAGAGATTAGAAGAAATTAGATCTCCCTGTGAAAAGGTCTTTCTCTTTTAACTAATAAAAATAGTCTTTCAAACAACCTTATTTAAAACTTGAGCTTCCAGGGCTAAGCAATTTGCCTTTACATCACCTTACATTCATTAACTTTATAAAATCTGGGGAAAGGCATGCCAAAGAAACAATTAGTTTACACACCACTAAACAGAAGGTGGGTGAGCTTATGCAACATCTGTCACTGAAAATGGATCCTGGGCTAAAGGTGATTGCTGTTTTCTTTTGTTTTTCCCTGATAAACTTTTTTTTTTCCTGAAAAAAAAATTCATAAAAAGTGGGAATTTGATACTTATCTTAAATCTACAGACTTGGCTTGTTCATTAAGGGCATTGAATTTGTTTCCCTGTTCAAACTAACAGTAAAGACTGATTTCAAAATCTCAAGGAATTAGGATCTTTCTCTAATGTACTGAATGAATCTATCCATGGGGATTGCAGTTCCTAGTCAATTTCAGTTTACTTTCTGCCTGGGGCAGGTCTCTGCTAATTCTTCTATAATTACAAGCACTGTTGACTTCATATAAGACACCAGTTGTTGACAATGTTTGAAGATTTATGAAAAGTGATCTGGCATCATTATACAGAACTCCCTTTCAAAACTACACTTGTGGAAACAAGTTGTGATTCTTAATCAGGAGGTCCGCTTAATTTAAGACAAACTAAAACACTGGTCTTCCACATCTGCTTAGTCTAATTCACTGACTAATTCACTGAGCCTTAGAGCTCAGTTATTGAGTACCAAGCTCATGGATGATGTGGCTTGAAGACTAGGTGCCTATGGAATGGATCAACCATCATCTCCATCTGGGATCAATGTGACTGGCATTTAATGACATGGCTTAAAGGTTGACTTCATGATAGGAAAAAAGCATATACATTTTAAAGCAGAAATTATTCTTATAATTCTGAACACTAGTTCAATATATAATAATACTTGGATGGCCTTCGATGAAAGTCTGTGAGCAAATGCTATAACTTACGTTTCCATAGTTGATTCTATTCTCTGTTGCTTCCAAAATACTTCTCCACAAGCTATCAGAATAGTCTGCCCACAGACGACGTTTCATATTCTCTTCTCTCCCTATTCATCCATTTGAAAACTTACGATGGCTTCCACTTGCTCTATATACGAAGACGAAATTCTACTGCTTTATCACTGACCTTGGTAATCCAGCTCCAGCGTTTGAGATCATGAATTCAAACTACTTCTACAGACCACACTTCTATCCCATCCAACTCTGTCACTTAGCTGATCTCACTACTGCTGTTCTTGGCTTTTTGAAAACATCTAGTTCCTTTACTGTTTACCTATGGATAAATCCTCTTCTAGTCTTTTAAGTTCCATAAATTATAATTTCAAACACTCTCTTGACTGCTTCCTTTATATTCTTATTCTATTTGTCTTTCATGGGGTCTATGTGAAAAACCCAAACCTGAATGTATCCACTTCTCCACCTTCCCCACACTGACACCTGGTGTGGATGTCACTTTGGGTCGGGCTCATTTAACACCCATTCGCTATTCTCATTTCCCTTTTCTGTTTTTGTTATAGAAAAGTTAGATACTCACTTTCCTGGGTCCTCTTGAACCTATAAGTGTCATATGGCATAACTCTGGCCAGTTAGACATAACAGGTAGTTTCTGCTAAAGTTTTTGCTTTTGTGATTAAAAAAAAGTGCCTATACTTCCCTTCCTTCTTCCTCCTTTAAATGTGAATGTGATGCCTGGAGTTGCAGCAGCCACCTTTTAACCCTGAGCCAAAGGCCAAGGAAATCACCAAGACACCATTCCCGACCCCGGCGGGATGCTGAACCTACTCCTGCAGCCACCACAAACAGAATTCCTAGTACATGAGGGAAAATAAACTACTATTTCTTTAAGCCACAGTAATTTAGCTTTTTGTTACCTGAAGAAGAAAGTATCTAACTGATGTTTCTGGTCTGGGGAATGAACTATGTTATATAAACAAACAAAAAAACAAATAAATAAAAATAAGCCACCTGCTCAGACTGTTGTCACAACAAAAGTACTCTAAGGTCACATGGGTGTTCGGTTCTGCCCAGCTCCTCCCTTTCTCTTCTCAGCATATTTTCAGGTCTCCAGAAGGCTACTTTAACCCTGCCAGTTAACAATTTCCCTTCCTAATGTACAGAGAAAACAGAAGTTGCCAGTCTTTTCTTGGCCCCCACGGTCCAACTTCCGTTTCTCCCGCTCTGTCCCTCCCAGTTTCACCAACCATGTTTCTGGATATGTCTTGTTTGATCTAGCAAGAGAAGCCCATAACGTTCCTAAAGTTCTCCTTTCCAACGTGCTCCTAAGCCTCTTCTCCCTTGAATCTCAGAGGCCTTTTCCAGAATACTCCTCAAAGTCTCCTCACCCTGTGTTTATCCCTGTTAATGTTGGTATCTTCCAGGATTCTATCATTTGCCCTCTATTTACTCACTCTTCCACCCAGATTTTTCTTTGCACCTATATCTGACTGCTTACTAGAAAATCCCATTTTGATGCCTCAACGATATCATGTCCAGACTTGAAATCATATCTTCTTGCCTCCAAACCTCCTACTGTCTCAGTGAAAGACATCATCCTGTATTCTGTGACTCGGGCTAGAGATGTGGCACCATTTCCTAACCCTTTATATCCCTCAAACTTCACCTGGACTCCATCATCTAGTCTTGTCTGTTCTACCACTCAAATATCTCAGGATTCTAGACAATTTTCTCTGAACTCTTTTCTCCAAAAGACCCTCATCTCTTTCCTAGAATATTACCACAGTCTCTTAACTGGGCATTGTGCCCTACTCTGCTCTCCTACACCCCCTTTCCTACCATCCCCTCCCCTCTGGCAACCAGTAATCTGTTCTCTGTGTCTATGAGCCTGTTTTCATTTTGTTTTGTTTGCCCGCTTCCTCATTTTTTTATATGCCACATATATGTGAGATCATACAGCATCTGTTTTTCCCTGTCTGACTTATTTCACTTAGCATAATACCCTCTAAGTCCATCCATATTGTCTCAAATTTTGACAATTTTTAGTTGCTCTACAGTAAGATTTATTACCCCATTTAGATATCATGCATGAGGTAAGAGATCCAATATTGGGATTGAAGCACTGAAAGAGTGTGAGAGAGAGGGAAGCATCTGAGCAAACTTAAAGGTAATAAATCTGGAGTCTCCTGCCCCACCTACGCCACAGGTGTCAATCACTGAAAGAGATTCCACATATCTATATCTACGCATCAGAAAGCTTGATGCTTTATGTCTTATAGTTTCATGTTTTGAGCTTAGGAAGAACGGAGGTTAGGAAACAAAAGATAACAAACAATTTCTCAAAAATACCAACCTCAGTCACTTTCAAAATGAGAAATTTCTAAGTGAGCTGGACTAAAATGATACAATGTCATTTAAGGCAGAAAATGTGAAGTCTTGGAAGCTTTAATGCATTCAGCTGCATTCTATTATCTCCTGCTTGAGAGTCAGCCCTGTAGACTCCTCTGATATACTCTTCATTAAATCCATCACTAAGACCTTGAAAAGAGGCACCCTTGCTATGCTTTTAAATGGATACATTAACTATGTTCAATGACCCAAGAAAAGTATTCAGGAATGCCTGGAATAGAGTGGAATGAATCTGCACTTATATAGCACTAGCAACTCTTCAAAGTATTTGTACCTTTCAGTACGTGTTGATTCATTGGTTATAGGTTTATGCACTAAATAAGCCAATAAGTAGGTCTTGACTACTGTATGCTCAGCACTGTTTGGCACGGCAAACTATACAAGAGAAATAATCAATATAGTGCCTAGCTTTGGAGAAAGATATGAGAGACTCACATGACACTTACTAGAGCATGACCCCAGGCCACATATATTTAAGTGCAAAATGATACAAGGTTACGTATATTTAAAGTGTTTCTCTGAAAGTTCAGAGAAGGGAGAGGTCATTCTGAGTGTTCGGACAGAATCACAAAACTTTAGGACTTGTATTTTCTCCATTCTATTTCCAAGATTTTGGGTTATCTTTACTATCATTATTCTGAATTCTTTTTCAGGTAGACTGGCTATTTCCCCTTCACTAGTTTGGTCTGATGGGTTTTTACCTTGCTCCTCATCTGCTGTTTGTTTCTCTGTCTTTTCATTTTGCTTATTTACTGTGTTTGGGGTCCCCTTTTCACAGGCTGCAGGTTCGCAGTTCCCATTGTTTTTGCTGTCTGCCCCAAGTGGGTAAGGTTGGTTCAGAAATGTTTAACAAGGACCTAGAAGAACAAAAGAGTAAAAAAACAATGATGAACAACACAATAAATGAAATTAAAAATTCTCTAGAAGGAATCAATAGCAGAATAACTGAGGCAGAAGACCGGATAAGTGACCTGGAAGACAAATAGTGGAAATAACTACCTCAGAGCAGAATAAAGAAAAAAGAATGAAAAGAATTGAGGACAGTCTCATTAATGTTGTCCTCTGGGACAACATTAAACATACCAATATTCAAATTATAGGGGTCCCAGAAGAAGAAGAGAAAAAGAAAGGGACTGAGAAAATATTTCAAGAGATTATAGTTGAAAACTTCCCTAATATGGGTAAGGAAATAGTCAATCAAGCCCAGGAAGCACAGAGAGTCTGATACAAGATAAATCCAAGGAGAAACATGCCAAGACAAATATTGATCAAACTATCAAAAGTTAAATACAAAGAAAAAATATTAAAAGCAGCAAGGGAAAAGCAACAAATAACATACAAGGGAATTCCATTAAGCTTAACAGCTGATCTTTCAGCAGGAACTCTGCAAGCCAGAAGGGAGTGGCAGGACATATTTAAAGTGATGAAAGGGAAAAACCTACAACCAAGATTACTCCACCCAGCAAGGATCTCTTTCAGATTCAACGGAGAAATTAAAACTTTTACAGACAAGCAAAAGCTAAGAGAATTCAGCACCACCAAACCAGCTTCACAATAAATGCTTAAGGAATTTCTCTAGGCAGGAAACACAAGAGAAGGAAAAGACATACAATAACAAACCCTAAACAATTAAGGAACTGGTAATAGGAACATACGTATCAATGACTACCTTAAATATAAATGGATTAAATGCTCCAACCAAAAGAAATAGACTGTCTGAATGGATACAAAAAACAAGACCAATATATATGCTGTCTACAAGAGACCCAATTCAGACCTAGGGACACATACAGACTGAAACTGAGGGGACGGAAAAAGATATTCCTATGCAAGTGGAAATCAAAAGAAAGCTGGAGTAGCAATTCTCATATCAGACAAAACAGACTTTAAAATAAAGACTATTACAGGAGACAAAGACAGACACTACATAATGATTAAATGGCCAATCCAAGAAGAAGATATGACAATTGTAAATAGTTATGCACCCAACATAGGAGCACCTCAATATATAAGGCAAATGCTAACAGCCATAAAAGGGGAAATTGACAGTTACACAATAATAGTAGGGGGCTTTAACACCCCACTTTCACCAATGGACAGATCACCCAAAATGAAAATAAATAAGGAAACACAAGCTTTAAATGATACATTAAATAAGACAGACTTAACTGATATTTATAGAACATGCCATCCAAAAACAACAGAATAGACTTTCTTCTCAAGTGCTCATGGAACATTCTCCAGGATAGATCATATCTTGGGGCACAATTCAAACCTTGGTAAATTTAAGAAAATTGCAATCGTATCACGTATCTTTTCCAACCACAATGCTATGAGGCTAGATATCAATTACAGGAAAAAATCTGTAAAAAATACAAACACATGGAGGCTAAACAACACACTACTAAATAACTAAGAGATCACTGAAGAAATCAAAGAGGAAATCAAAAAATACCTAGAAACAAATGGCAATGAAAACATGATGACCCAAAACCTATGGGTTGCAGCAAAAGCAGTTCTAAGAAGGATGCTGACAGCAATACAATCCTACCTCAAGAAACAAGAAACATCTCAAATAAACAACCTAACCTTACCCCTAAAGCAACTAGAGAAACAAGAACAAAAAAAACCTCCAAAGTTATCAGAAGGAAAGAAATCATAAAGATTGGAACAGAAATAAATGAAAAAGAAATGAAGGAAACGATAGCAAAGATCAATAAAACTAAAAGCTGGTTCTTTGAAAAGATAAACAAAATTGATAAACCATTAGCCAGACTCATCAAGAAAAAAAGGGAGAAGACTCAAATCAATAGAATTAGAAATGAAAACAGAGAAGTAACAACTGACACTGCAGAAATACAAGGATCGTGAGAGATTACTACAAGCAACTCTATGCCAATAAAATGGACAACCTGGAAGAAACGGAAAAATTCTTAGAAAACCACAACCTTCCGAGACTGAACAAGGAAGAAATAGAAAACATAAACAGACCAATCCCAAGCATGGAAATTGAAAGTGTGATTAAAAATCTTCCAACAAAGAAAAGCCCAGAACCAGATGGCTTCACAGGCAAATTCTATCAAACATTTAGAGAAGAGCTAACACCTATCCTTCTCAAACTCTTCCAAAATATACCAGAGGGAGGAACACTCCCAAACTCATTCTACAAGGCCATCACCACCCTGATACCAAAACCAGAAAAAGATGTCGCAAAAAAATGAAAACTACAGGCCAATATCAGTGATGAACATAGATGCAAAAATCCTCAACAAAATACTAGCAAACAGAATCCAACAGCACATTAAAAGGATCATACACCATGATCAAGTGGGTATATTGTTATATGACAAACCCACAGCAAACATCGTTCTCAATGGTGAAAAACTGAAACCATTTCCACTAATCATGTTGCCCACTCTCCCCACTATTACTCAATGTAGTTTTGGAAGTTTTAGCCCAGCAATGAGAGAAGAAAAAGAAATAAAGGGAATCCAAATCGGAAAAGAAGTAAAACTGTCACCATTTGCAGATGACATGATACTATACATAGAGAAACCTAAAGATGCTACCAGAAAACTACTAGAGCTAATCAGTGAATTTGGTAAAGTAGCAGGATACAAAATTAATGCACAGAAATCTCTTGCATTCCTATACATTAATGATGAAAAATCTGAAAGACAAATTAAGGAAACACTCCCATTTACTACTGCAGCAAAAAGAATAAAATACCTAGGAATAAGCCTGAGTAAGGAGACAAAAGACCTGTGTGCAGAAAAGCATAAGACACTGATGAAAGAAATTAAAGATGATACCAACAGATGGAGAGATATACCATGTTCTTGGATTGGAAGAATCAACATTGTGAAAATGACTATACTACCCAAAGCAATCTACAGATTCAATGCAATCCCTATCAAACTACCAATGGCATTTTTCACAGAACTAGAACAAAAAATTTCACAATTTGTATGGAAACACAAAAGACCCCGAATAGCCAAAGCAATCTTGAGAAAGAAAAACGGAGCTGGAGGAATCAGGCTCCCTGACTTCAGACTATACTACAAAGCTACAGTAATCAAGACAGTATGGTACTGGCACAAAAACAGAAATATAGATCAATGGAACAGGATAGAAAGCCCAGAGATAAACCCACGCACATATGGTCACCTTATCTTTGATAAAGGAGACAAGAATATACAATGGAGAAAAGACAGCCTCTTCAATAAGTGGTGCTGGGAAAACTGGACAGCTACATGTAAAAGAATGAAATTAGAACACTCCCTAACTCCATACACCAAAATAAACTCAAAATGGGTTAAAGACCTAAATGTTAAGGTCAGACACTCTAAAACTCTTAGAGGAAAACATAGGCAGAACACTCTATGACATAAATCACAGCAAGATCCTTTTTGACCCACCTCCTAGAGAAATGGAAATAAAAACAAAAATAAACAAATGGGACCTAATGAAACTTAAAAGCTTTTGCACAGCAAAGGAAACCATAAACAAGACAAAAAGACAACTCTCAGAATGGGAGAAAATATTTGCAAATGAAGCAACTGACAAAGGATTAATCTCCAAAATATACAAGCAACTCATGCAGCTCAATATCAAAAAAAAACCAAACAACCCAACCCAAAAATGGGCAGGAGACCTAAATAGACATTTCTCCAAAGAAGATATACAGATTGCCAACAAACACATGAAAGGATGCTCAACATCACTAATCATTAGAGAAATGCAAATCAAAACTACAATGAGGTATCACCTCACACCAGTCAGAATCACCATCATCAAAAAATCTACAAATAATAAATGCTGGAGAGGGTGTGGAGAAAAGGGATCCCTCTTGCACTGTTGGTGGGAATGTAAATTGATACAGCCACTATGGAGAGTAGTATGGAGGTTCCTTAAAAAATTAAAAATAGAACTATCATACGACCCAGCAATCCCACTACTGGGCATATACCCTGAGAAAACCATCATTTAAAAAGAGTCACGTACCACAATGTTCACTGCAGTTCTATTTACAATAGCCAAGACATGGAAGCAACCTAAGCGTCCACTGAAAGATGAACGGATAAAGAAGATGTGGCACATATATACAATGGAATACTACTCAGTCATAAAAAAGAAATGAAACTGAATTCCTTGTAGTGAGGTGGATGGACCTAGAGACTGTCATACAGAGTGAAGTAAAGAAAGAGAAAAACAAACACCATATTCTAACACATATATATGGAATCTAAAAAAAAAAAAAATTTGTTCTGAAGAACCTCAGGGCAGGGCAGCAATAAAGACGCAGACGTAGAGAATGGACTTGAGGACATGGAGAGGGGGAAGGGTAAGGTGGGACGAAGTGAGAGAGTGGCATGGACATATATACACTACCAAATGTAAAACAGATAGCTAGTGGGAAGCAGCCCCGTGGCACAGGGAGCTCAGCTTGGTGCTTTGTGACCACCTAGAGGGGTGGGATAGGGAGGGTGGGAGGGAGACGCAAGAGGGAGGGGATATGGGGATATATGTATGCGTATAGCTCATTCACTTCGTTATACAACAGCAAGTAACACAACATTGTAAAGCAATTATACTCCAATAAGGATGTTAAGGGAAAAAAAGAAATAAACTTTAGGGCTTAGAGATAATCTAATCTGACTTCCTGGTTTTACAGATAAATAAAATGAGGCCTACAAAGGTAAAAGAAAGAGGAGAACAGAAAGGAAATAGCTGTTTTACAAAAAATATTACGTATTCTTTGTACATGTTATTTCACTTAATCCTGGCACCAAGTCTACAAATTTGGTACTACTATACCCATTTTCATAGGAAGTCTAAGAGGTTGAGAGATGAATTTTTTGTGTATATATTCTCAAAATTCAAGAATTCACATTCGGATTCCCTAATTCTAAATCCTATTTTCCACAGCATGAAAAAAGGTTAAGGTACGTATTATGTGCAAGGTACGTTCATATATTTTATCTTAATTTTAAAATAAAATAATACCTGCCAATAATAATATTTAAACCCCCCCGGCTCCCTTCTGTGCTGACTTTTGGGTAGAAATATGCAAATCAGATAGATCTAAAACATATTAAGTACCTATGCATGACTGTAATAGCAAATACTTTTTTTATTCGCCCATCTTCTAGTTATTTTGCATATATTTATTCATTTAATTAACCATCATAACAATGCTGGGAAGTCTGTCACTGCGCCCACGTAGGCAATCACTGTATACAGCTACTACTCACTGAGAAAGGGGACAAGAGATTTAGCAAGATAGTCAAGGGATTTGGTTGTTCTCCTAAACAATAATTAAGAAGGGTTCCCTGTTTGGCAAAGGGACTGAGATTCTGCAGAGAAAAAACAGCAAATGAAAAGCAGGGATAAGGAGCTTTACAAGGGTCAGGCATCCTCAAGAACAGAGCAGAGTTCTTGGTAATATTCTCACTGAGATGTTACATTTCCCTTTCTCTCTGCAAGAATAGTGACCCTTGTAGACTTATTTCTGTTCTAATTCTTGTTGAAGCTGAAGATTGGGTTAATGATAATGATACAACTTCTCTGTAGCAATACCACACACTGAAGCTTTCTGCCCTGTTTGAAGAAAAGTCTTTTTAAGTATTTCAGCAGCAAATTTAAGACTATTGCCTTCACTTAGATCGTTCATTTTTATCTTACTTTCTTCTTGAATTTCCTGTTTCACCCAAGCATTGGGAAAAAGATAACGAGTAAATCTTGGATATAGCAATGTAGCAAAGGAGTAATTAAACTGGACTGCATGATAACAAAAATTGAATTTCTATCTATATTTCCCTTCATTATATACAAGTTAACTGCCAGTGTATTTTGCTATTTACTTGACTACTTGAAAGTTCCCAATAATTAACTTGTATAAAAATTAACAGCTTTCATAATCATCATTACTTATTATGGACTTTACCTCTACAATAACATTTATGTATACTTCATTTGACTGATAAAATTCCAATATATGAAGCAGATCCCAAGCTACTTTTAGAATGAGTACCTAAATTTGAAAGTGTGTAGTCAGATACTAATGATAAATCTGCATGACATGCCTTGTTCTTGTTCCTGAGATTTAATTTGATGGCACCTATAATATCTCACAATCATTGATCACGCAGAGGAAGTTCAGCTAAGTTAAATTTGAAAAGCACTTAAACAGGCATTCAGCTTATTAGTTCCAAATGTCAAGCTGAAGTCAAAGGCAAATAGTAGGTTTTCACCACTTAAATAGACTAAGCCATGCTTTGGTATAGATCAAGTTATTGTACCTATATTCTGTTTTTACTCTGAAGAATCTGTTCAGGAGACAGAAAAATAGCAAATTCAAGGATTGAAACAAAAAAGCATTATTTTTATAAACAGTTTTTTAAAGTTAAAATTGAAATGCAATAAATGGTACCTGTTTAGGTGTACAAGATGACACATTTTAGTATAAGTATATGCCCATGAAACCATCACCAAAATCAAGAAAATAAACATATCTGTCACTCCCCAATCTTCCTGTGCTTCTGATGAATTCTTACCTCCTGCCCCTCTCCACTCCACCACCACCCCTCCCTGGTCCCCGGACAACCTCTAATCTGCTGTTTGTCACTACACTTTACCTTGCATTTCCTACGATTTTATATTAATTGAATTATAAAATGTGTACTTTTTGTGGCCTAGGGTCTTTCACTCAGGATGATTATGTTGAGATTAACTTGTTAGAGTGTATATCAGCAGTTCATTCTTTTTTATTGCTAAGAAGCAATCTGTTGTGTGGAGTTATAATCAGTTATAACTGATGGGCATTTGGATTGTATCCAGGTTTTGGTTATTACAATGAAGTTGCTATGAACATTCATGTGCGGCCCTTAGTAGGAACATATGTTTCCTTTCTCTTGAGGAAATACTTAGGAATGGAATTGTTGGATCATATGATAACTGTATGCATCACCGTCAAGTGTTTTACAAATGTTGCACCATTTCACATTCCCACCAGCAGTATATAAGAGTATCAACTATTTGAAAAATATCATTTCTTGAAGCAGTAGGACTGAAGACAGTCCTATAAGCTATTTTTCAGCCAGAAAATTCTCAGCTCACAGAGAATGTCACTAGGTCTTTGTCACATGGCCCCCTCCATCGACCCTCTCACCACATGTCAGCCCACCTCCCCAAGGCCAGCAACTGAATCCTTCTCAGGCTTTGAGTCCCTGACTAAGGCTGGGTACCACTTCTTTTGACTCTCACCTGATTAGGTCTGACCTACCCAGGGTAATCTCCCTTATGATTACTTCAAAGTCACCTGACTTGTAACCTGAACCACATCTGCAAAATCCCTTCACCTATGTCATATAATGCAAACTAATAATAGGAGAGAAATAAATCACATTCTTCCCTGTCCCCTCAGAAAAGAGAAAATCATTGGAACTAAAAGTCCTTTGACAAGATAAATAAAATTGATAAAATTCTAATCAGATTGATCAGTAAAAAAAAAAAAAGGCAAAATAAAAAATTACAAATATCAGGAATGAGAGAGATGACATCATTGCAGAGCCTACCCATAATATAGCATTAGAATGGTAGGGAAATATTATGAATAATAGGTCTAGCTTTTTCATCCAACCTGACAAACTCTGACTTTGATTTCTAGTATTTAGACCAACTATATTTAGTGTGATTATTAATATGGTTAAGTTTAAATCTATCACCGTGCTATTTGCTTTCTATTTTTCTATCTGTCCTTTATTCCTTCTTCCCATCTTTCCTGCCTTCTTTCAGATTAATTAAATATGTTTTATGATACCATTTTATCTCTTGTGTTTGGTTATTTCAGGGGTTGTTTTAGGATTTATAGTATACATCTATAACTTACAGTCTACCTTCATATTATACCATTTTACATTTAGCCTAAAAATCTTAGTATTTTCTCTCTTAACTTTTGTGCTATTGTTGGCATATGTTTTAATTCTGTGTGTGTGTGGTTGTGTGTGTGTATCAACATTTTTTATCCATTCACTTGTTGACAGATACTTAGGCTGTTTCTATATCTTGGCTAATGTAAATAATGCTGCAGCAAACATGGAAAAGCAGATATTTCTTTGAGATATAGATTTCATTTCTTTTGGATATATACCCAGGAGTGGGACTGCCAGATCATATGGTAACTCTATGTTTAATTTTATGAAGAATTTCCATACTATCTTCCATACTTGGGGTTAATTCATATTCTTAGGTATATGAGTTTACAGTTTTATATAATTTGGAAAATTTTCAACCATTAATTCTTCAAATAGTTTTCTGCCCCACACCCTTCTCTTCTTCAGGAACTCTAACCATGTGTACTTAAAATTGTCCTACAGCTTACTGATGCTGTGTTTATTTTTTTTTTTACTCTTTGTATTTGTTTTGAGTAGATTCTATTGCTATGTCTTCAAGTTTACTAATCTTTTATTCTGAAAAGTTTAGTCTACCCTTAATCCTCTGCAGGGTAATTTTTATGTCATCATAACTTTTTTATAACTTCCATTTCTATACTTAACTTTCAAATACAGTATATATGAATTTATTGTACAAATATAATATAAATACAATAACTGTTTAATATCCTTCTGCTAATTATATAATGTCTCTGTCAGTTCTCAGTCACTTTTGATCAACTGACTCTTCTTCTCATGTGTCATGCCTTCCTACCTTTAACATGCCAGGTAATTTTTTGTGGCCAGAGATTGTGATTTTATCTTACTGGGAGCTGGACATTTTTATAATCCTATAAATGTGCTTTATTATGGAACACAGTTAGTTACTTGGAAACAGTTTGATCCTTTCAGGTTTTGTTTTTAAGATTTTTTTCCAGGGGAATAGAGCCGTGCTTAGTCCAGGACTAGATTATTCACCCTACAGAGGCAAGGCTCTTTTGTGTACTCTGCCCAATGCCCCATAAATCTTGACGTTTTCAGTTTGCTTGGTGCAGCAGTTACTATTCCAGCCCCTTCAGTTCTTTTCATGACTCTTCCCCCAGACTCCAAAAGTTTGCTCACATGTAGGCACACACTCTGATCAGTATTCTGTTGAATACTCAAGGGAGAACTACCCAGGTTTCCGGAGTTCTTTATCTGCTCAGTTCTGTTCTCCCTGGTAAATATTCTGTTTCAAAACTCTAGGTACCTTGGTTTCCATGGTCTCTTAACTTGGTCCCCTCAACTTAGGGGCTCCACAGTGTTCTGCCTGGGTTTCCCCTCCTTGCACTGGAGATGGAAACTCAATCACAGCAATACACTGAGTTAATTGTTTGTTTCCTGTCTCTCAGAAATCACTGTCTCTTGTCTGATGTCCAGTGTCTTGCAAAGCATTTTTTCATACATTGTGCCCATTTAATGGTTGTTTTAGGCAGGAGGGAAAATTCAGTCCTTGTTGTTGCATCTTGACAAGAAGTGGAAATCATGAGATGTATTAGTGTTATTGTTTTTAATGACATGAGTATCCAAGTAAGAACCATCAAAATGGTCCATCATCAACCATTTTCCTCAAATAGAAAAAGGAGTACATGGTGTCTAATTTAGTTTTAATTTATACAGATTGCATCTGGAAGGAATGTAAAGTATGTATGTATGTATGTATGTACGTATGTACGTATGTATTAATCTTATATCCCCAGTGTCATATATGTTCTGCATATTCTAACTCTCCAGGAAAATCTCTGGGAAAGGGAACAGCTGGCAGGATACAATTCAATTATTCTTAAATCCTGGCCATCACTGTTTAAATACCCTCAAAAGCCCATCTCACAAACCTTACATTATAACATACATTTTTTATCCCTCCCAATTATTCTGAGAGGTTGAATTCCATCTTTACAAAAGTTATGTATATATTTGTCATGTTTCCTAATCTTCTTCATTCTCACTTCATCACTTATAAAAAATAGCAAAAACAGAGCAATATAGCATGCTATGAATTCAATTATATATGTAAAACATCACATACATTATGTAAAATTGATGTGATAGCTATTTAATACTATTATTTCCCGCTTGTACTTCACCCTGAGAACAAATTGTTAATATTAGCAAAAGTCACAATATTTATGCCTGGTTTTGTTCCTCATGCCAGGAAAGCCTTTGAGATGCAATTTTACTAAAGGTTTCGCAGTCTTGTTTTTGTCAGTTCTCAATATAACTGTGAAGGTTTCTAGTTTGCTGCATGCAACTCAAATAATGTTGTGTGAAGAGTCAGCTTAATTACCTTTTAGGGTAATTAGAAAAGACATAAAATAAAACTATGTGTGCATAGCATCTTAGATAAATTATATCCTAAATAACAAGGTGGAATAATCCATGTTTAACACAACTGGTAACAACTAGACCATAAGATTCTGACGGTATGCTTTTGACAAATACATATTTCACTTTGCAAATAAACTACTGAGAAGATTCTACATGGCAAAGTAGCTCTATGCTGACTTCAACCTTTCTAAGTGTCTGCTTCCTAATACTTACCTTCCTCACACGCTAGACCGTAATTGGGATAAAGCCTTCATACGATACTTAGGTCTTGACTGGTTAAAATCTGATTCACTGGCATAGTCTCTGATTAATATTCTAATGGGAATTAAAACTTATACCCTGGGCTTCCCTGGTGGCGCCGTGGTTGACAGTCCGCCTGCCGAGGCAGGGGACACGGGTTCGTGCCCCGGTCCGGGAAGATCCCACATGCCGTGGAGCAGCTGGGCCCGTGAGCCATGACCGCTGAGCCTGCAGGTCCGGAGCCTGTGCTCCGCAATGGGAGAAGCCACAGCGGTGAGAGGCCCGCGTACCGCAAAAAACAAAACAAAACAAAACAAAAACAAACAAAACAACTTATACCCCAAGAACACTGTTTATCTCTCATCCTCTCAACAGTGGGAAGTCTTCTTCTCTCATATCCACATACCATAGGATCTGAAAGTGGGACAGATGCCTCCTGGCTGCTTGTTGCCTGCAGACTATTTAGTGTCCTTCCTGCTTTAAAAGTCTCAATGGTTTTGACGCAAGTCTGCCAGTCTATGTCACTCAGTTCTTTTTTCGGCCAGCTACAGATGTTGCTCGTCACTTTCTCTGCTTTATTGTTTCACCAATAACTTCAGTTTGGGGAATTTCAATACATGTAGATGACTGAGCCCAAACTCTGGCCTCTGTCTCCCATGATCTCCTCAGTTTTGACGGGCATTTCCCCAGTTTATATTTCATAGACCACTATAACAAGTATTTATATGCGTAGCCACTGAAATTTACCTTATCACCCCTCAGTCACCATCACCTGGAAAGTTACTGCTTTGCACAAATTCAAATCACTTCTCCACTTGTTCTGTGCCTAGACCCAAACACCTAAAGCCAAACGTATTGACTGATCCACTTTAAATTAATGACCACAGATTTAACCAGACTCTCAGCGCGGTCTAAAGTTAACTTTCCCTCATTAATTCATTCTTTCACGCTCTGAGATGATTCTATCGTACCTTCTCTTTTTATCCCCTCAAACTATCAGCATCCCTCCTCATACTGAGGGCTTCTGTTCGTTATCTTTGAGCAAATAGCACTATTTAGAAAATAAGTGCTTCAGCTTCATACTAACTCCTTCTGGAATCAGCCTCCAACTTCTCTCCTGTTACTCTACCTGTACACTGGCAACATCCAACGCGTACATAGCACTTAATGTGTACTAATACCGATCCACATATTTTACATACATAAATTTACTCAAGCCTGCAATAATACTATAAGCTCAATGCTGTAATTATCCCTGTTTTACAGATAAGGAAACTGAGGAACAGAGGGATTAAGTAATTTGCCAAAAGGTTGCACAGCTAGTGAACCAAGGAACTGGAATTTGAAATAGTTAATAGACAATTTTTAGAGCAGTTTTAGGTTTATAGAAAATCAAGCAGAAAGTACAGAGAGCACCCACATTCCACCTTTCCCTCCAACACAGACACACAGACACACACACACACAGTGTCCCCTATTAACAACTTTCATTCATTCATGTGGTATGTTTGTTAAAATTGATGAGCCAATATTGATAAATTATTATCAACTGTATAGTTGATAAACAAACTCCACAGTTTGGAGTTCACCGTTTGTGTTATACAGTTCTATAGGTTTTGACAAATGACTAAAGTCATATATTCACTATTACAGTATCTTACAGAATAGTTTCACTGCCCTAAAAATCCCCTGTACTCCACCTATTCATCCCTCCCTCCCCCTGCCCCGAATCCCTATCATCCCTACAGCTTTGTCTTCTCCAGGATGTAATATAGTTGGAATCACACGGCATATAGACTTTCAAACTGGCTTCTCTTACTTAGAAATATGCTTTCCAGGTTCCTCTATATTTTTTCATGGCTTGATAGTTCATTACATTCTTTGCCAAATAATATTCAATATTCCATTGTATAAATATATTACAGTTTATTTACCCATTCACCTACTGAAAGGTAACTTGGTTGCTTCCAAGTTTTGGCAGTTAGGAATAAAACTGCCATAAACATCTGTGTACAGGTTTTTACGTGAACATAAGATTTCAATTCCTTTGGGTAAATACCAAGGAGTACGATTGCTGGATGGCACGTCATGAGTATGTTTAGTTTTTTTTTTACATCTTTATTGGAGTATAATTGCTTTACAATGGTGTGTTAGTTTCTGCTTTATAACAAAGTGAATCAGTTATACATATACATATGTTCCCATATCTCTTCCCTCTTGTGTCTCCCTCCCTCTCACCCTCCCTATCCCACCCCTCTAGGTGGTCACAAAGCACAGAGCTGATCTCCCTGTGCTATGCAGCCGCTTCCCACTAGCTATCTATTTTACATTTGGTAGTGTATATATATCCATGCCATTCTCTCACTTTGTCCCAGCTTACCCTTCCCCCTCCCCATATCCTCAAGTCCATTCTCTAGTAGGTTTGTGTCTTTATTCCTGTCTTACCCCTAGGTTCTTCACGACATTTTTTTTCCTTAAATTCCATATATATGTGTTAGCATATGGTATTTGTCTTCCTCTTTCTGACTTACTTCACTCTGTATGACAGACTCTAGGTCTATCCACCTCAATACAGATAGATGAATTTCATTTCTTTTTATGGCTGAGTAATATTCCACTGTATATATGTGCCACATCTTCTTCATCCATGCAACACTACAAATAGAACTACCACATGACCCTGCAATCCCACTCCTGGGCATATACCCTGAGAAAACCATCATTCAAAAAGAGTCATGTGCCACAATGTTCATTGCAGCTCTATTTACAATATCCAGGGCATGGAAGCAACCTAAGTATGCTTAGTTTTGTAAGAAGCTGCCAGACTGTCTTCCAAAGCGGCTGCCCCATTTGGCATTCCCACCAGCAACGAACGAAATGTTCCACACACTCCTCAGCATTTGGTGGTGTCAGCGATTTGCATTTTAGCCATTCTAACAGGTGTGCACTGGCATCTCATTGTTGCTTTAAGAAACAGGGATTTTGAAGTGGCCCATCTGACACCAGAGTCTGTAGTGTTTAGCTACTATACTGTTCCTGGTTAACACCAAATCCCTAACTTGTGGACTAGAGCCCATGCCTTCCTATCAAACCAAGGGCTATGCTCCACCCTGCAACATCATTTTCTCCCTTTTTATTGGACCATTCCCTTCAGCATATAAACATGCCTTAAGCTCATTTATCTTAAAAAGAAAACCCCTAGGCTTCAGACAGACTGGGACCTGGGACCCTTTGCTACGGTGCTTGTACCTGGACACACCTCTCCTCAAGCAACGAAATACAAAGATACAAAATACAAGCTATAAGGGACTTAAAATAACTGTGTGCATGTGCAGTTGGGGCAAATTATGGACAAAAAGATACAAAAAGACCAAAAACCCAAATGCCACTTCTGAAGAGCTGGGAGCAAAAACAGGGGGTCTGGAGCAAAAGCAGGGCACTGCACATGTCCCCTGCACACCCCACCACCTAACGGGCGGGCAGAAGACCTGAGCCACACCTCCAGCCCGACCCCCCAGCACACCCCCACCCTCACCCCATATAAGGAAGCAGCTCAACACCCCTCAGGAGGCTGAGCCAGCAAGGGAAACTGCTACTTGTTCTCTTTCCCCCCTGCTGCAGCAGGGGCCCTAATATAGCCTTGCCTGAATTTCTTGTCTGGCCTCTTATCAATTTCTATTGATTAAGGAGGCCAAGAACCCTGGTTAGTAACAGGCTCTCTATCCTTTCCTTATCTCTGCTCCCCTTCATGGCAACCTTCTCAAAATATTTCTCCTTACTTGCTATTTTTGTTCCTTCACTCAATTCTCTTGATATCATGCTTCCTGTTTGCATCATTTCTCTGACTGTTAATGTCGTCGATAATTTCCACTTAGCTCTCAGCATCATCTGACATACCGGATTCCCCATGTATCCTTGTAACACTTTTCTGCTTGGTTTCTGGGATAACATACTTTTTAATTTACCTCCTACTGTGTTGGTCCATTGCAACTAAACTGCTTTTCTGAATTCTTCTCATGTCCTAATGTTCAAGTGTTTGAGAGTCCCCCATCTCAGTCCTTGGTTCAGTCTTCATTTGTATACTCTGCCTCCCAGGTAATGATATCTATTTCCACGGTTTTAAATACTACCTGTAATCCGATGATTCACAAGTATAATATATATTTCCAACCTTTCCACAGGCCCTCAGATCAGAGTCTTACATCAAACTGAACAGCTGACATGTTTACCTGGATGTGAATCTAATACTTACGAAGACCCAAATTGAATTTTATTTCCTGTCCCTGTCAAAACTTGCTTCTCACACAGTGTTCCTCATTTCATTATGTGAACCGCCATTCACCCTGATGCTTCTGCCAAACATCTGAGTCATCCTTTATTCCTTCCTCTCTTTTTCTCACATTCAACATCCAAGTTAAAAACGAATTCTGTTGGGTTAGCCTTCAAAATATATCTTAAATCCAACAATGTCTCACCGTATCGACTACTAGTGCCTTCAGATTCTACACGCTCCACGAATTCCAGAACACCATTCGCTTGGGATACAATGAGAATTTTGCCCTAGAGTTTGCCCAAGGTAATGGCCTTGACAGTTCGTGCCACCCTCAGCTCTTGCATTGACATCACAATAGCTTCCCTGCAGTGTTTGCTTCTTGAGGAAGGCAAATCGTAGAGTGAGAAGGATTGGTAACTCACACATGCTTCATCCTATCACTGAGGTAAGCTCTCCATTGGTGATGTGTTTCCCAGACTGCATCGCTTGATTCACTCACTGCTCCTGAGAGATGCTCTTCAATGAAGGGTTTCATGGCCAAGTAAGTTTGAACATGACCCCCAAGTATACCCCCCCTCAGGAAGATTCACAAAGTAGTTTATCCTTTATAGTCTTTGAAAAAGCTTGCAGGAAGGAAACACGTTTAAATTTAAGTAATTTTTCCTAATCTTATTCACGACAGAACATTTTTTCTCATCTTATCGGGTAAGGAGGAATGTTTATACCTCCCTCCTCACCTGTTCTTTTAAGAACAACCATAGTTTCACTATTCGCTGAAGTGAACACATTTTACCAGCATTTCTTCACCTTATTTGCTCCTCTCCCTGGATGTTACAGTCTCAGATACACAAAATCTGACTTGTATTAGTACTATGGTTATTTTACCTGAAAATTATGAAATAATTTAAAAATTAGGAAAAAGTAGGAAAATTAGGAAATAATAAGCTCCAGGCTGGCTTCTTTTTAATTTCCTGACTGATGAATCAGTAAGAAAAACAGTGGATCCTTTCCTTCTTCCTGTTTCCATCTGTTACCTCTACCTGAGCCATATTTTCCAAAGTGGTGGCTCTGGGAGAGGGAGACCGGATTCCCTCTGCCTCTCCGTCTCAGCTTCTTCACTGGGCCCATGACAGGTAAATCAAGTCAGGCTCGCACATGTGGGCTCACACGTCTTAAAGAATGAGAAGGGGGCTTCCCCAGTGGCGCAGTGGTTGAGAGTCCGCCTGCCGATTTAGGGGACACGGGTTCGTGCCCCGGTCCGGGAAGATCCCACATGCCGTGGAGCGGCTGGGCCTGTGAGCCATGGCCGCTGAGCCTGCGCGTCCGGAGCCTGTGCTCCGCAACGGGAGCGGCCACAGTAGTGAGAGGCCCGCGTACCGCAAAAAAAAAAAAAAAAGAAGAATGAGAAGGGAGTAAATCTCCAGTTAGACTTCAGGTTGAAATCATACCCTCCAACATATTTTGCCCCAAACCCCAAATTGTGAGACAGTTTCATGCTGCTAGCCATTGCTATTAGTTGTAAATTTCTGTCACTCCTATGAATGTGTTTCCTAACAGTTAGACCCTGATGAGAGGTGAGTCTTATAATATCCCATAAGTTTAGGAAACACTTGTTATTAGTAAACTCTAATGTCAGATATTATACCTTATCTTACATTTAATCCACTGTTTGTTACTTTTCTTTGAGATGTCAACATTTAAACTCCCTCTCTACTCAAAGAAGGAAATGATGTGTTCCTGATTAAAAGAGTCTCAAGCAGTTTGATATCATGGATAAGAGGATGGAGGCCACAAAATGGCATTTAAACAATATTGTCAAAAATACAGGTATGCAGCATTTATGCTAGCTCTGATTTCAAACACTTCTCATTCCTTAGGAACTAGTGATATTTTTGTAGCATCTTGGGGGAGAAGAGAGAACATGATACATTTTACTTGCCCCCAAAGATTATCATTAGCAAAAAAGAACTTCCTTTACCTAAATAAGATGCAAACAAAATAAATTCTTGTACACATCTATTTAGAAAGTTGTTTAATTTATTAGATCACTGAAGTGGGATTTTGAGCTGTTAAGTGTGGAAAATTATAGTCAATTAAATTTTCGTTTAGAAATTTTCAACTATGCCTTTGAACATAAGGCTGAAGACATAAACCTTCATGTTTTCTTCCCAAGACTTTAAGACTTATCACCACTTAAAATATTCTTTTCTCTTCTACTCTAGAGAAAGAAATGTAGTTATCTGCAGTACATTACAAGTTGTATAAATTATTTGCTATTTAAAACACCTGCATTTTGAAAATAATAATTAATTTAAATCATCCTCTTTCCTTCTGTCATGTTAGTTATAGTATCTTCGTAGGGGTTCTTGGTTGAATCAAGTAATCTAGTTCTCACGTGGTTTTCTCAGACTTTTCAACAAAATCCTCTTAGCCCTTACTTTCAGGTATCCTGGGACTCGATGTGACAGGGAGCTTGTCTGCAGCCAGGCTTATCTTTCCTATTGATTGATTCACTGTGCAGCCTCTAGTAAACCATTACAAACCTAGCTGTGCCAATGGACTCATCAATAAAATTGTGATGCTATCCTCCCATACTAGCCTACGAAATATTTAGCTGCCACAGGTTAATTGAGGAAGGCGTGTAGGATGTTGAACATCGTTGCTTCTTTTTCTTTCTTCCCTTCCCTGTCCCCGCCCCATGCTACATTAAAGCAAAGTACACTTTTCTCCTGATTGTTCCTCGACCCATTCATCCAATCTTTCTCTAAGATAAACCTTTCTTTTTTGATGCCAAAAACAACAATAAAGGAAAAACTTCTTTTTCGAATAGTTTTCTTTTCTTTTGAATCAACAATTCAGCCACTACAGGTTGAAAGAAAACTACTAGTTCCCACTCAATTAAAACAAATATATAGCAAATTGATACTGAATTTTAGATACAATAGTTCTGGTGATTTTATCACTGAGAATTGTGAAGTGACTACATTTTAATGAAATAGCTCTTCAGTCAGGAAAGGAACATTAGAACAGGAGTTTCACTAAAATATGTTCGGTGTTCTTTTGTACTACAGTTTTGGCACGTCGGATGTAAGATGACTTCTCAAGCATTATTTGAACTGGTAAATAAGGTTTCCCTGAGAGGCTCATTCCCATTTAAATCAAAGCCAGGACAACATCACCCCACCTTATTTGCAAGGCCTGGCGGGACCTTTAAAGCTTCTGGTGTTTATGGCTGAGCCTCCACTGTTAAGTCATTTGCTGGAGGAAGTGACCTATTGCCTGGAGAGCAAAGGCCCTGATGCCACTTGAACCAGAAAAAAGAAATGTTTTCCCCAAGAGATAATCTAATGCTCACATGGTCACACAAGCATCACATGATTTACTGCTCACATGAGATTTAGCAGTAAATTTAATATTTTTGGTTTAAGATGTGGAATCCCTTCACTCAAGGAAAATTTTCCTTATCTAAGTTTGGCTAGTATACATAGGAATATGAGGAAGAGGTGACTGACTGCAGAGACTGCACAGAACATACTCTACTCATTAGTATACACATGTGACCTCTGTTTAGCTCCTGCATTTTCCACTTATTTCAAATATTAAAAATCTAGAGCTTTTTCGTAACGAAATACAAAGCAAGAATGTTATGATGATTAAGTTTTAATTTAATAATCTTGAACAGAAATTTATTTTTAAATGTCTTGCATCTTGAGCTACATTTTAGCTGCATTGCATCAGGAAAAACAATAATAAACAAAACATAATAAATAATAAACAAAAACAAGAGGCGGCAAAAAAGTCCAGCACAGTAGAACTGAGCTCAGATGTCAATGTCTCTTAGGAGGATTAAAAGTAGATGCGGAGGGACTTCCCTGGTGGCGCAGCAGTTAAGAATCTGCCTGCCAATGCAGGGGACACGGGTTCGAGCCCTAGTCCAGGAAGATCCCACATGCCATGGAGCAACTAAGCCCATGCACCACAACTACTGAGCCTGCGCTCTAGAGCCCACGAGCCACAACTACTGAAGCCCGTGCACCTAGAGCCTGTGCTCCACAAGAGAAGCTACCACAATGAGAAGCCCGTGCACCACAATGAAGAGTAGCCCTCCACTCACTGCAACTAGAGAAAGCCCACGCACAGCACTGAAGACCCAACGCGGCCAAAAATAAATAAATAAATAAAATTGATTCTTAAAAAAAAAAAAAGTAGACGCAGAGACACACCTGTACCAGAATAAAATTACGTGCAAAGAAACCAAGTTCAAGGAAGAGTGGACAGAAGGTGAAAGAGGGAACCAAGAAGCACAGGCATTTTGTCTGCAAGAAGGTATAGACTTGTTCCCGTGACAGATGCTCCCACAGCACTCATTGGCCTTGCATCCACTGATCTTAAATACAGATGCAAAACTAGCAAATTATAATAAATTAGAGTAAGAAACTAGATTAAAAGCTATCATTATTAAGTACTGATTACATATCTTAGCTCATCAATCCTCACAACTGCACTTGAGGTAGGTGCCATTAGCCCCATTTTATAGATGAGGAAACTGAGACTCAAAGTGACCAACTGTTCATCTCAATTTACCCCAGATGGAAAGCAGCAACGTGGAATTCAACCCCACGCTCGTTCAATTTCAAAACTTTCTCTCGTGCTCATATACAGAGCAATGCCAAGTAAGGCAGCATGGATGGTGTTTTATGATTTGTGTTGAACTCTAAAGAACAGTGAAGCTAAATAAGAAGACTTTTGGAAACTAGGCTACTTTTAAAAAACATGTTTCTGTCTAATTTGCCTGGAACTAATTATAGCAATGTTTACATTATTTGGATGCTGGACCAACGCAATGCTATGTATCTCCACTGACTGTTTCATTTTCTGGCAGATGTTTGGCATTATATACATATAGCCAGGGACTTGAGTTTCCAATTTTTGTCACCGTTTTAAAAAGATTACGTGATTGAAGAAATTTTCTGTATTTGGAAGATAAATTTTAATTAATCAAGTCCTCAATAATCTTATTCAGTCATCAGTCAGAATGAATAATACACCAACATTCTTTTTATGTAGGTCCCTGTCTTCTCAGTACAAAGTTTCGGTATTAATCTACAACTATCAAAGACCGAGAATGGTTCAACTGCCAGGCATTTGAAAATTTCTGATTTCTGTCTATACATTTCCTAAATAGTGCACATAATATAGTGACTGAAAGTGATATGAGTCTGGGGTCTCAAGACAAACAGAATTAAAGAATTGGTTCATGCGATCATGAGGGCTTGCAAAAAGCGAAATTTGTAGGGCAAAAGAGTAGGCTGGAAACTCAGGCAAGAGTTATTGCTGCAGGATTGAGGCAGAATTTCTTCTTCCTGAAAGAAAGTTCAGTTTTTCTCTCAAGGCTTTCAACTGATTGAATGAGGCTCACCCAAATTACCTAGTCATCTCCTTTACCTAAAGTCACCTGATTGTAGATGTCAACCACATGGACAAGATACCTTCATAGCAACACCCAGATTAGCGTTTGATTAAATCACCGAGCACTATAGTCTAGCCAAGCTGACACATAAAACTAACCATCACACTAATACAGCACACTATTTCTCAAAGTACATGTTAAGATGTTCCTAGGAGGATATAAGTATTAGTCACCAAGTTAAGGAAATGATGGGCATTAATTACAACCTTTTTTTTTGTAAAATCTCTTTCCAGATAGACTGATGTCCTCTACTTTGCTCTCTTGCATTGTTGTACTCCCACAGACATTTAACTTCCATTCTCTTTTAATATCAGCCTAATACCCTCATAAACAGCCATCTAGCTTCCTCTTTTCTACTCTCTAGAGCGATACAGAAAGACTGTCCTGACATTCTGTAAAGGAAAACTCAGAGAATAGGTCATGACATTCTTCTCCAGGATATAAAATGTCATTGTCCAATTTTCACCATTTTAGAACGTGTTAATCGTCCTCTGATTATAGTTGGATCATTTATTCAAGTCTATGTTGTTAAAAAAGAGAGAGAGAGATCTCTTTAACACTGAAATATAATCTTCAATGAAAATCTCATGCATCAACTGTAGTATTTCTTCTCCTTTCTGGGGATAACAAGCCTGCATGTCCCATTCCTTGACAGTATGAATTTTTCTATATTGATTTTCTGGTCCTCTTCTTGACGTGTTAATTGGCCAAACACTAATACTAACTGACATGATTGTTATTATGCCATAGTGTATCTGGAAATACAAACTTCTCAGAAAATACTTTTTAATTTCCTTGCTAAGTTCCTCTTTGCACATTTTTAACCTATTACTCATACTCATGGAAGGAGCAATAACTCCACTGATGAAGCAAACGTCGCTCACTGCTATTACTGCTTCATCACGTATCTTCAGACAACTGATTCTGACTTCGGCATTTAGAGCCTCATATGAATAAGACGATAGCCAAGATACAGTTGGAAAACGGTCAGTCTTGAAAGCAGAATGAGAAATGGTCCTATCAACACTCTGAACTGATGGATGAGAATAACATGTCTTTAAGGCTGTTCACTCTAGTACTAAGTACTAAGTAGTTCTCTCACTGATCTTGGTTTAGAAGTTTTCCAAATAGGTGCTATTTAGTCCATGCTCTTTATCCATTTTTTTTTTTAAATCAAACAGACAGCTGAAATATTTAGGCTTTCCCTCTAAATAATTTCCTCCATTTTTTTCTGTTTTTTCTGGAGTTATTTCCAGTTTTCCAGGGTCCCTGTGGTCTTCCAATATATGTTGCTCACAATGGACAGCATATCCTCTGAGTATCCAGTAAGGCCAGGCAATAAGAAATCGTCCTTGGCATAAAATTTGTTAAAATTATAATATTGTGGCAGAAACATTCCAAAATTAATGATTGCAGTTTGTTTGTTACATCTTATAGATCTGAACTGGAATTATCTTTTTTTAATGATTTTTATTGGGGGGATAAGGAGGGAAATGAATTGTCTCATGTGAATATAATTTTGCAGAGGACATTTCTCTGGGAAGGAAAAGGGAGAAAACATCTGCAGCATCCCTACTTTGTCTGGGCACTGTTAATCAATACTCATTGCTTTTTGACTCTGTATATCAACACTCACAGTTGTTATTACAGGTCCATAATCCCTTAGAGTGAAACCCCTCAGGCTACATATGTCTCAGAATTCAGAAATCTTCAAGTTTTAGGGTCTGAGGTATCTCCCAGTAATCCACAATATTAATACTACCTCAGTGAAATGTATAAATTCCTACACAGAGCGAAATAAGGAAAAACTATCAATAACCTCATGTCAGTTCTGGTCAGGTTTGCTGATAACGGATTCAGGTCAGGCCAGGTTTCTGCTGCCAAATAAGAAAAAATATTTTCCGTGGTGTTTGGGTTTCAGAATTGCAAGTAAGGGATAGTGCACCTGTATCAACCCAACTTTAGGAGGAGGAACTTGGCATCCCGAGTGGTTGACGCCAGTCAGGGATACAGACGTTAAACACAGGCCTGTCTTGACCCAAGGACCTTTGCTGTGTTGCTGCTGAGCCTATGCTGGGGTAAAATACGCAGAAACACCCTCTGAGAATAACTGCACAATTAGATGCTCCAAGGGGCACGAAAAATAAAAGCCTTCAACGATCATCCATCACTGAATCAGCATTTTAAACACGTGTGAACAAGTTTTCCACTGGGATCACCAATCACAGCACCACGGGGAAGGTTATTTTTCCAAGCTTTAGAAGTTGATGTATATTCAATAAAAGGAAAGCTTATGTGCTCTCCTTAACTCATCTAATTTCAAATTAGCTCAAGTGGCTCTCAAGAGGTTGCTCTGACACTGAAAGTTTGCAGCTAGATCAGATTTGAAGGACCCATGAAGCTATTATTTTTCATGCCAATCCACGTGGGCTATTAATTAATTATAGTTTATGTTCACATCTATTCCCAAGCTACAAAAAAAAGGTCTCACCTTTTTCAAGCCTACAAGAGTGTGTAGGCTATTAACAGGTATTAACTGGACACCACTGGTGTGATGACAATGCGGCTTTGCCTGGGCAAGAAAAGCTGGCAGAAGTACTGCAAATACTCTGGGATGTTACTCAGCCAGAACTTTGACAAGGGTTTTTAGAAAAACATGATGTTATCCTGAATACCAGATGCTGCATGCTAAAACTTTTGGACCAAGTAATCCTTTATTGGAAGGCCAAATATTGTCCCCAAGTGTTGCAATCAGCCACAATTTTCTACACTCACTACTCTACCTTAGGTGAACTTCCCATGATTATGCCACAAACAAAGAAACAAAGTAATTCTAGTGGAATGCTTTAAGCTGGAAATAAGTGACATGATTATTACTGTATTCAGTGAAAGCTTAGGTGCAATTCATGCCACATGTTCTAAGAAATGGGTTCTTAATCACTGTCATTCTCAGTTATGGGAAGCCATAACTTGGTTTCAAGATAATCCTTCAAAACAAAATTTTACATTATGGTCAGATTAATTAAAGATTTGGCAAGCAAATTTTTATCACATCCACAAATTTGATATAACTATTAGTATATAGTATATTAGAATACTATTAGTATTCTAATAATTGTAAGAGCAAGTTTTAATCAACTATTTCTAAATCTTCACTAACCAATTTTGGAAACTCAAGAAATAAAGCGGTTAGAAATGTAACATGGTGTAACATTGTGACCAACATTCAGAAAGGTAGAGTCATTACACACTTTAAAAGATGTCAAGCATATCATGCCTAATTTCCTTTTTTTTTTAAATATAGAAAGTCGCAATTGGCAACTAAGCAAAGGTAACCTAAAACTGAATTTTTCTACATGAGAGAATTGTTAAATAAAAAGATGTAAGGGCTTCCCTGGTGGCTCAGTGGTTGGGAGTCCGCCTGCCGATGCAGGGGACACGGGTTCGTGCCCCGGTCCAGGAAGATCCCACAGGCCAGGGAGCGGCTGGGCCCGTGAGCCATGGCCGCTGAGCCTGCGCGTCCGGAGCCTGTGCTCTGCAACGGGAGAGGCCACAACAGTGAGAGGCCCACGTACCGCAAAAAAAAAAAAAATGATGTAAAGCAGTTAATAATTTAGATTCTACTTTTGATCCCTTTTCGAGCCATTTGTGATATACTCCTTATGCTGGACTAAAATTGTAACGCTTTGGTATATGTAAGCATGAAAAATTCCACAATGGGTTTGAAATGAAAATAAACAATCCTTTCCTTATATTGGTGATTCAAGCTTCTAAAATGATATCATTCTTCAGATTCAGTGGATTATTTTTTTTTAATGTGCTGGCAAAAGTACCTTAGTCACAAATCACTGGACACATTCTCTCATGAACAATGTAACGGTATCCATACTACTCAGCATAGTTTTCCTTTGACTCCTCTTCTAATAGCTGGAATAATTTATATCTCTAGTGTTTTTAAACAATGCCCGATATTCTCCACAAAGTTGCTCAGTATCTAACATAATGTTTTCATGGCCATTTATGGATACTTACATAAATACCTGTAGTCTATTTAGAACACTTTCTCACTAAGTAATAATAATTCCATTTATAATATCACAAAATTAGCATTCACAGGGAAATCATTTCACTGGCTTTAGATATGGATGCCCTTCACACTGCTCACGTGTACAGCTGAGATAGAAAATACATAATTACACTGTCCATTATGATAATTACTCAGGCATAGGAAATGAAATCTAGCCAGAAAAGACATCAAAATACACAAAAAGAAATTGGAAAATCACAACGGTCTTTTTGTTTGCTTGTTTGTTTCTGGCTAAAGATAAAAATAAAGAGAACTGAATCAAATAAAAATGGATTAACTATACTTGCATTTCATTTCCTTTCAGTTTAATCATGATATACAACAACTGGCTAGCCCAGAAAAGGGAGAATCTCAGCATGCAGTAAAATATTTTCAAAGCAGATTGAGATGAAGATTTGTTGTTGTTCTTTACTGAACCGTATCCTTAATTACAAGAACAAATTAGAGAGATAAGATGGGACATGTAGAAAGGAGGAAGAGTTAGCTCCTTTTTAATACCATTCCAGTAGCTTGTGACAGGTTTACACATACTCTTCCAAAGTATGTGTAATTCATAAAATGGTTTTGCCCTCTGTGTTTGTTCTGACTCATTATGTATTGAAACAGTAACCTTAAAGCCTCCAATATCAAAGGTCCAAGGGCCAGGTTGTAGACCAGATGAGCATTATGCATTGGCAATAGTTTTGGAATAACAAGCAGAATAGTTGTATATTAGTCTAGGTTCTCCAGGGAAACAGAACCAATAGGATAAATTCCCTTATTGATTTATTATAGGAATTGGCTCACATGTTATGGAGGCTGAGAAATCCCAGGATCTGCTGGCTGCAGCTGAAGACCCAAGGAAGCCAGGGCTGTAATTCAGCCTGAGCCTCGAGGCCTGAGAACCAGGCGTTCCTTTGTTTGAGGGCCATAGATGATGGACTTCCCAGCTCAAGGACAGAGAGAGAATTTGCTCTTCCTCTAACCTTTTTGTTCTACTGGGGTCCTCAATTTGTTGCATGATGTCCACCCACCCTGGTGAGGGCAGATCTTCCTTACTCATTCTACTGCTTCAAATGCTAATATCTTCTGGAAACACCCTCACAGACACACCTTGAAATAATGTTTTACCAGCTGCATGGGCACCCCTTAGCCCAGTCAAGTTGACACACGAAATTAATCATCACAGCTGTAAGAAAAAAAAAAAAAAATGTTTGGAAACTTCTCTATTTGAAGACTTGATTATTGTAGAGAAGAAAGAGGAATTCCTATTATTCAGGTATTTACGTCTTGGCAAGTTAACATGGAGCCAGTATCCAGTCCTTGGTTTCACAGGATGAGAACCTGATTACTTAAGTTACTCTGGTTCAACAGGAGGAGGTGATCCAGCGGCTGGAAAACCTATTTATACTACTCAAACAATCTCACAGGAAAGAGAAGATAGAGATCAGAAGGTCAATTTGTTAATTTTCCAAGGGAAATTTACAGAGACAGAATACCTCTAATTAACCAATTATACATCAGAATATCATTTCCTTAATCAATGTGTCTCTATAACCCTAGAGCCCTAAATGAATGTATTCAATTTCTCTAACTTACTTAAGGTTGGACAACACATTTTACTTCTTTATCAATGGCTGAAACGCCTGGAAATGAATCAAACATCTTTGTTCATAGGATTCACCAAACCCAAATTACTCTTTCTCACCTAGTTGACTCCCTTGAATGGGGCATATGCTTGTTGAGTAAGATATCTGACACAATAGTCTGTGCTTAATTTAAATGATTTCGACCTTTGGCCTTTTCCCGCAGTTTAATTCAAATAAACTAAATATATGTTTATTGCAACTCCACTGTGCGCAGCAAATGAATATAATCTGGTGTGTTTCTTAAATGTGATCACGTGGAAAGAGCAGGGAGCTTCGAAAAGAGACTTTCCAGGCTGTTTCTGCCCATCAGTGTCCATCAGACACTGAGTAATTGACCTGGCCTCTACGTCTATTTTGTCAGCTTTGCATTGCATAGTTATATATTAGGTATGTTACAGATTTAAGAATCAAGTCACATGAGACAAGTGTATACAAATGCTTTCTAAAATATAATGTCTGTGTCCTATACTACAAAGCTACAGTAATCAAGACAGTATGGTAGTGGCACAAAAACAGAAATGTAGATCAATGGAACAGGATAGAAAGCCCAGAGATAAACCCACACACATATGGTCACCTTATCTTTGATAAAGGAGGCTAGAATATACAATGGAGAAAAGACAGCCTCTTCAATAAGTGGTGCTGGGAAAACTGGACAGCTACATGTAAAAGAAAGAAATTAGAACACTCCGTAACCCCAAACACAAAAATAAACTCAAAATGGATTAAAGACCTAAATGTAAGGCCAGGCATTATAAAAGTCTTAGAGGAAAACATAGGCAGAACACTCTATGACATAAATCACAGCAAGATCCTTTTTGACCCACCTGCTACAGAAGTGGAAATAAAAACAAAAATAAACAAATGGGACCTAATGAAACTTAAAAGCTTTTGCACAGCAAAGGAAACCATAAACAAGACAAAAAGACAACTCTCAGAATGGGAGAAAATATTTGCAAATGAAGCAACTGATAAAGGATTAATCTCCAAAACATACAAGCAACTCATGCAGCTCAATATCAAAACAAAACAAACAACCCAACCCAAAAATGGGCAGAAGACCTAAATAGACATTTCTCCAAAGAAGATATACAGACTGCCAACAAACACATGAAAGGATGCTCAACATCACTAATCATTAAAGAAATGCAAATCAAAACTGCAATGAGGTATCACCTCACACCAGTCAGAATGGCCATCATCAAAGTATCTACAAACAATAAATGCTGGAGAGGGTGTGGAGAAAAGGGAACCCTCTTGCACTGTTGGTGGGAATGTAAATTGATACAGCCACTATGGAGAACAGTATGGAGGTTCCTTAAAAAACTAAAAATAGAACTACCATATGACCCAATAATCCCACTACTGGGCATATACCCTGAGAAAACCATCATTCAAAAAGAGTCATGTACCACAATGTTCATTGCAGATCTATTTACAATAGCCAGGACATGGAAGCAACCAAAGTGTCCATCGACAGATGAATGGATAAAGAAGATGTGGCACATATATACAATGCAATACCACTCAGTTATGAAAAGAAACGAAACTGAGTTCTTTGTAGTGAGGTGGATGGACCTAGAGACTGTCATACAGAGTGAAGTAAGTCAGAAAGAGAAAAACAAATACCGTATGCAACACATATATATGGAATCTAAGAAAAAACAAAAAAAGGTTCTGGACAATGTAGGCACAGGACAGGAATAAAGACGCAGACGTAGAGAATGGACATGAGGACACGGGGAGTGGGAAGGGTAAGCTGGGACAAAGTGAGAGAGTGTCATGGACATATATACACTACCAAATGTAAAATAGCTAGCTAGTGGGAATCAGCTGCATAGCACAGGGAGCTCAGCTCGGTGCTTTGTGACCACCTAGAGGGGTGGGATAAGGAGGGTGGGGAGGGAGTTGCAAGAGGGAGGAGTTATGGGGATATATGTATATGTATAGCTGATTCACTCTGTTATACAGTAGAAACTAACATACCATTTTAAAGCAATTCTACTCCAATAAAAATGTTTAAAAATATATATATAATGTCTGTGTCAATGAAAGATACTGTAAGAAAAAGCACTGGCAGAGCTTGATCGGAACACCTATCTAAGGGACTCCAGGCATCTCCCAGAGCCAGCTTTTTCTTGATGTCCTGAGCCCCTCCTTGGAATGGTCATAGGAGATGGAGCTCTGCTAATCACAAAACATGCAGCCAGCTGTGCTCCACAGTGGGAAGTCATCAAAACATGCGACCAGGGAATTAGAGGCTCGCTCCTAATAATAAAATAGGAGAGTGGAAAAAGTAGAAAACGATTTCAATTTCTTTGATGATAAATTATGAGCCCTGTATTAGTTTGCTAGGGCTGCCGTAACAGAATACCACAGACTGGGTGGCATAAACAACAGAAATGTATTTTCTCATAGTTCTGGAGGTTGGAAGTCCAAGATTAAGGTGATAGCAAGTTCAGTTTCCCCCGAGGCCTCTCTCCCTGGCTTGCAGATGGCTATCTTCTCACTGTACCCTGACATAGCCTTTTCTTTGTGTATGTGCTTCCCTGGATCTCTTTCTATTTTTACAGGGACACCCATCGTATTGGATTAGACCAATATGGTTTTATGATCTCATTTAGGCTTAGTTACCTCTTTAAAGATCTGACCTCTAAATGCAGTCACACTGGGAAGTGGAGCTTCAACATACGGATTTTGTGGGGACAAAATTCAGTGCATAACGAGGACTTTATACAAATAAAGTGGCGATGGGAAGAAAGGGAAATAACATCTGAAAGACATTTCTGAGATAGAATCAAAAGCATCATTTGATCAACTGAATGTATGAAGTGGGAAGAATGAGAAAGAAGTTAAAAAGGCTTCTCTGGGCATTTGGTCCATGCCAGACATTTTGCTACTGTGCTGGAGATACACGGATGAACATAAGAGACACAATCCCTGAATTCAAAGAACAGATGCTCATTTTGAAGTAGCAAAATGAAATCCTATATTCTAGTACTACCTTAGTACTACCTTAGCTACTTTGCTTCATACTTAAGCTTCAAACTATATAAATCCAAAGATTTATCTTTGAGAGAATGTAGGCATTGGGATTTGTTAGATCTGATTTTAAATCATGAATTTATAATTCACCAGTTTTGTAATCTTGTAGCAGTTAATCTATCTGAACCTCAGTTTCTTCACATGCAACATGTGAATAATTATATCCACCTTACGTGGCCGATACAAGAATAAAATGAAATGATGTATAGAAGGTGTATAGCCCATGGCCAGGTCTGCAACAGACATTCTATAAATACTGTTGGTAGAAAATTTAGGTAACCGTCAAAAAATAAAACTGAAGTTTGTTTGTTTTCCTGGTGGGAGAAGGAAGAGAGAGAGACAGGGAGCGGGGGTGTGACAGATGAGAATAGAAGCTAGAAGAAAGGTGAATGGGAGCAAAAGAAGCTTTGCTTTCTTCAGTTATGATTAGGATAGGTCCTTTCCTTCTCCTCAGATTTCTCTGCAGCCCAGAGACCCCAACCAGGATTCAGTGCAGTGGTTCCCAACATTTTTTTCATATGAAGATTCCTTAACATCAAAAAAGGATCCAGACACTATGGCACTGATTTTATCTTCAGTAATTATTGCTTAAGAAATACATAATAATGCAAATTTATTCTAAAGCCAATAGTACCTAAAATAAATTTGTATTTTATCATATTGAAAAATACTCATAAAGATATCATTATAATATTTAATTTAAAGATATGTATGTGCGGATATGAACCTCTTTGAAATAAGTCTACAGAACTCCAAAGGTCCGTGGCCCATAAATTTGTATCTGCCAGCCATTGGTAGATCACAAATTCCAAAATCAGCAGATGTCTGCTACTAACCTAGTAAACTTGATCAGGTAATTCATTTAACCTCTTAGAGACTCCACTGAAATATCACTGATATTACCTGCTGTACCTCTATCATTAAGCAATTGTGAAGTACAAATGGGATCAAGCATTAAAAAGTTCACAAGGAAAAGTCTGGTTCTTTTTCATTACCACAATGGAAGCAACAGAAGCTATGGAAAGAGAAACTACCATGAAAATGTGAAATTATACTAGTGGTAGTGGTAGTAGGAGCACATCTTCCAGGGACGTGACCAAGTTATTTTTCTACACTCTAGTCCTGTTTAGGACCTACACCCTGCATGGCATATGTGAACACTCGAAAATTCATGTGTTCTTCAGCTATCAAATGGAAAACAAATTCTTAAATTAGTGAAAAATTTCTATCATACTACGGGATATTTTTTACTAGGGGAAATCACATAGTAATATTGGTTAAATGAAGTTTGATATAGACTTTCTCACCTTCTTATAGAAAAATAAAACCCATTAGTGTTTTCTAGAGGAAAGATCACCTGACGATGTGGAGTCACCACTGATGCTGCCCTTTTGGTAGCGTCAGGAAAACCACCCAACATTCGGTGATGGCAAAGGATGCAAAGGAATAGATGCAAGAAATAAATTTAGAGGACTGATTAGAATGAATGAGTGAATCTACTTGAAACGGGAGTTCCACTTGCATTTACACATAAGTTAATGACCCGTAAGTAGTTCATGCACTTTCAAGGAGTTGAAGAACATAGAGAAGAGAGATTCAGGAGATCTGGAGTTTGATG
This sequence comes from Neophocaena asiaeorientalis asiaeorientalis, assembly GCF_003031525.2. NCBI lineage: Eukaryota > Metazoa > Chordata > Mammalia > Artiodactyla > Phocoenidae > Neophocaena > Neophocaena asiaeorientalis. Next base: position 961,292 of record NW_020173204.1, on the reverse strand, counting down.
AGAAGCCACAGAAAAATAAACAAGCCTTATTTTCTATTATAAATTCAACCCTAAGCAAAATAATTTATATTTTGGATAAAAGTATCCTCCAAGCACAAAATCAATGCTCAGTAAGGCACAGCCTTGTAAAACTTTCCAATAATGAAGACTATTATTCAAAAGTTAGTGGCTTTTCAAATTAAACGATCTAAAGCAGCTACAGAAGCTATTTGAAACTGTCTACAGGAAGCACCAGAAAATTAAAAAGGCTATAAACTATTACACACCTTATAACAGAAGATCAAGAGGAAGAGGCAGCCTGAAGGATCCCAGGGAGAGATAAGAAGACTAGGGAAGGATTCCCAGCAAGGCAGCAGAATTGGGGGGAAGAGGGGGAGGCAGTGATAAGGCTGCAGGGGAGGAGGAAAGGGAAGACTCCATATATGCAAACATCTCTCTCAATCCCTTTACCTGCTCCATCCACAGCCCAAGATGCCACATCCAAGTAAATTTCATCTCTGATTTGCCTACTTTCCAGCTTGCTATTATGTTTTGCTTACAACACGTCATCAAATGTTATCTTTTCAGTCAATCTCGAGAGCTTCATTTTCCAAAGATTTGCTCAGTATTTTCCTCAGAGACACATTTCCAGACAGCCTGTTTCTCATTAGCTGGAATAAACAGGAGTGTGTTTACAGCACAGCACCAGACTTAAAAGAATTCTCCTTTCCTGGGGAAGCTGGTCAGGGAATTAGCAGTGCTGTCACCTAAAGGAGTGAACCTCCGTGCTCAGCTGTGACGTAAAATAGAATACTGGTTCATTGAAATGGTCTTTAGAAAGCAAATTGCGTAGCTCTGTGACATAAAAATAGAGTTCTGTTTCGAACACAATTTTAAGCAGTTCTAACATATAAAAATCTATTTATGCCAAACAGACATGATATGTAGTGATCATAAAATATTTCACTTGTGCTCAGCAAACAGCGACGGCCCACTGAGGCCAACAGGGAGAACAGGAAGATGAGTGAGACCTTCTTAAATAGTTTACAGTCTAGTAACTAATCTAACTTAACTGTATGAATAAAACCCTTAGAAATCACTCTTTAATACCATGGGCTTGCTTAGAAAAAAATGTTAGTTAAGTCAATTACAAATAATAGGGATTTTCCCATGGAAGTCAATAACAGTATCAAAAGATGTCATTGAAAATATTTGCAAATACGTTGATGAAAGAGAGTATCTGCACATATGTTTACCATGGTAAACTACTTCTCAAATGTCTTGGCTAGCAAAATCCATAATCAAAAGCAAGAGCAAACTCACTCACACTTACACAATCACACTGTATTTTCTGACCTATCTTCCCATCCGGAAGGTAGTTTCACCATCATGGTGGTCCCATTCTACCAAGACCCATCAGTGCAGTGAGAGTGAGACATTTAAACAAAAGATAACATAGATAATTTACACATAAGTAATTGTGAATGTTGTATTTGATAAAGAGCCAGTAGAATATTATTCAGAATTGCATACACAGATTTTGCTCTCTCTGGGTTTACATGTAACTATTTAACGTAATACTCCTACAACAGCAGTAGTAAGTATAGAATATTAGAAATAAGTATGTAATGCAGTTCCTTTAAATAAAAAACATATACAGGGGATTTTTTTAAAATGTCACTTTATTATTGACTGTGTTTAATATTAAGCAAAACTCTAGCCCCAGATGTTTTCATCAATATTCTGGGACGCTTCTGCTTCAGTTACTAAAAGATGGTATTGAACTAGTACGAAAAGAGAATATTCAGTTTAAGAACATTATTTATCTCCAAAACAGGAGATACTTAAGACTACAGGCTATCCCTAGATAGTCATATGACATTTAACTTTGTTATTCTCATTACTACAGTATAAATTAAATTTCAAATCAAACAGCTATTTGTCTTCATAAAATTATTTTTTAAAAGGAATTTACTATTATTTCTTTTCTTGGTAAGAAAAAGTAAGTCCAAGTCCAAAATCTTATAAAATATAACCTGCTTCTTGATGTGTCAATAAATTTCTTTGTGGGATACAAAATACACATGCTTTTAGAGAGGACCGAATGTGTGGTAAAAAAAAAAAAAAAAAAAATTGTTGTGGCTGTTTGGTGTAAAGAGAAAGGCTTATCTATCTGGTGACTAAAATATTTTATACTAATTATAATCCTTACTTCTTCTAACTATTGAGAAAAATATATTATGAATCTACACTATTAATAAATTTCTACTTCAAACAGTGGCAATTGTGTCTCAAGATGGAAAAAAAATTCTGCAAAATATTATGACATATTCTCAAGAGGGTGTGAAGAGACTAGAGAAATACAAGTGAGAAAGGAAAGATAAACAGAGTAATCGGTTCCATTAGAATGGAGCTAAAACACAGTCAGCGCAATGAACTTGAGATATGATCATCTGGAAGTCACCCAGCATAAATTGCTCAGAGTACTGTGGTGAAGACACAGGACAGTGTCTACTGGCTAAAACTCAAGTGACCACCCATTTGGAATGTAGCTTTTGAGCAGAGCCACTGGAAGATGACAAGGTCCGATCAACACTGCAGAGGAAGGTGTTTTGGAGGAGGCACAGACACACGCATTTTGTGAATGTTTGTCAAACGGAGTCCTTTGTTCAGAAGTTGGAAAGAAATTTTTTGCTAAAAGAAACTTTGAGGAAGTTATGGTACAGAAATGGCTAGTCTGGCAACTACCACAAAGAGCAAATTAAATGGATCCAACTTCAGTCATTCACAATTTTCCCTGCACTTAACCAACAATAAGGTCATTATTTTACAATAATTTATTCAGAATTACTTAAACCTACTTCTTTTTCACAATATACCTCAAACTGATTCAAAGCACAACAGGAAACTCTCACTTCCTTGAATTTTAGCAGAATGATATTTGGAAAAGCAGTTTGTTTTTTGAAAGTTATTCATAGGAAAATGTCAAATAGTGAGAAGGAGACTGGGCGCCTTGGACCTAGAAAGAAGATGGAACGCCTGAAGCCAAGGTTTTTCTTCCGAGCAGAATACTCCAGGTTTTTCTTTTTCTTAAATTTGAGTTAAAATTCACATAACTTAAATTCACCATTTTAACAGGTACCATTTCAGTAGCTTGTAGTATATTCAAAATGTTGTGCAGCCATCACCACTATCCAATTCCGGATAACTTCCGTCACCCGAAAAAGAAACCACGTATCCATTAGGCTGCCATTCCCCATCCCCTCTTCTCTCCGGCCCCGCACAACTACTTTTGTCTCTGGACTTCCCTATCTCTGCATTTGCCCATTCTGGATGTTGCATGTTTCTGAAAAAGTCTTAATTTCTCCTTCAATTTAGAAGGATAATTTTACCAGATAGAGAATTCTTTGTTGACAGTTTTTTCTTTCAGTACTTTGAATATGTCATTCCATTGCCTTCTGACCTCATGGTTTCCGAGGCAACATCAGATGTTATTCTCTTATTGAGGATTTCTCCCCTTCATGTGATAGGTTGCTTCTCTTTGCTGTTTTCAGGATTCTGTCTTTGGTTTTTGACAGTTTGAGTATGATGTGTCTTTGTTTTTCATCATCACCTCTTCAAATATTCCTTTTGCCCCCCTTCTCTCCTCTTCTGGGACTCCCATTATACCTATGTCAATAGGCTTGATGGTATCTCACAAGTTTCTTAGACTCTATTAATTTTTCTTCATTCTTTTTATATTAGTTACTCAAACTAGACAATCTCAACTGACCTATTGTCAGGCTCACTGATTCTTTCCTCTGCATGCTCACTGCTGCTGTTGAACCCTTCTGGTGAGTTTTTCATTTCAATGATTGTATTTTCAACTCCAGAGTTTCTGTTTGGTTCCTTTTTATAAAAATTTTTATAAAATTTTTTAAAATTTTATAAAAATTTTTATAAAATATTCTCTATGTGGTGAAACCTAATTCTCGTGATCTTCTTTAGTTCTTTGGCCATGGTGTCCTTTATCTATGAGCAAATGCAAGATAGGTGATGTAAAGTCTTTATGTATTAAGTTCAATATTTGGGCTTCCACAGAGACAGTTTCTGTTAATTGCTGTGTATTGGTTACACTTTCTTGTTTCTCTGTATGCCTCGTAATGTTTTTTGAAAACTGGATATTTAAAACATTATGAAATGACAACTCTGAAAACCTATTTTCTCCCTTTCCCAGGGTTTGTTTTCTACTTACTTACTATTTGTTTGTTTGTTCGGTTATTTTTCTGAACTTATTTTGTAAAATCTGTATTCTTTGCCATATTTAGCCACTGAAGTCTCTCTTCTGTTAGCTTAGTGTCAGCTAGTGATTGGATGGTGCTTATAGACCCACTCTGTGTTTGGGACATGACTTTAATGCTAGGCTAGTCTGAACTCTGACTTAGTCTTCACTTCCTGCTTGTGCAGAACTTGAAGGTCAGCCTGAGGTGAGAGCTTAGGACCTCCTCAGGTCTTCCCTGAGTAAGTGCACAGCCCTAGGCACACACATGACCTTGTAGATCCCCAGGAATATGTCAAAGATTTTTAAAGTTCTTATTCCCCCAAATATCTCATTCCCCAGACTTTGCTCCTAAATTCTTTCTTGCTCCTAAGTTCATCCACTGCCCCAGGCAGCAGCAACTAATACATTGATTGTAAATGAGTTTGACAAACATTGCCCTTTTAGCCAGGCACCATACAAATCAAAACAAACAAAAACAATCCTTTGCAAATGAGATCCATTCTCCTCCCTCCAGAACTGGCATCTGTACAGGGAATGTGGGTTGTTATCCTCAAGGCCACTGCCAAGGTGGTGAGTAGGAAATGGGACCTGACTGAATTAAAACACAATGCTCTGTGTTCTTACTGAGATTCAGTTTTGTTTTTTTTTGTTTTTTTTATTATTAAGCATTTCACTGGTTGCTGCTATTGGTTAGATTTCAGATTTCTGAGAATGCTGATCTTGACAGTTTTTGCCAGGATTTTGTTACTTTTATGGAGGGATGGACTTCTGAATTCCCTACTGCACTATTTTCTCTGACATACTCTAAGCAAAATCCCTACACATTTCTGAACAAATTAAAGATTTCTGTGAGCTAGTTAAGGTTCTTTTTTTTTTCTTTTTCTTTTTGGATAACATTATATTATTTCATTTACTTGTTTTTTAAGTCAAGAGAGGATGTTGAAATAATTTTATAGAACACTTTACAGAAAATAGCAATGTGTAGGGCAATTTACCTCTTTTTTCTAAAATCAGTCACCCACATATTCTGAAAATTAAAAATATATGACAAAGTAAATAATTCTAGCATGAATGTATGTAAGGTATGCATAGACTCTTGTCTCAAAAACATGCCAAAGATAACTGGCCCAATTATATTCCCGACCAGATTGCTGACTACAGTAGTTCATTGTGAACAATCTTTTATGGACAGAAAATAAATGTAACATGTTGGTATGAAAATATAAAAGTGATTTTCAAGCCAATTTTAGAATTCGAGTAATTCAGTTCCTGTTTTTCCATTATCTCATTATATAGGATGCTATAAAATTGTTAATAATGAAGGAGTTAAAACTATGATCAGACCCAGTACTATAGGTAGTCTTTTTTTTCATTTTTTTCAAAATTGTGCGTTGTGATACTTCCGTAAGTGGTTCTCTGCCTTTGTGTTTTTGGTTCACATCTTTGATTAAAAGCATTTTTGGCAAAGGTTTACATACATTTTGGTAAAGAATCTGACAAAATTAAAAACACTAAAATCAAAATAACATACACTAAGTGACTTTCCTAATGGCTAAAACAACTATTTCATTGTGTTTGCACTACGCACTTGGTGCACTGTAGTTTGTAGAAGTGTCTATTGACCCAATAATAATGATCTATTATCTTCTATGATCTTCTATACTCATGAAGGAAAATGTTTACACTTTCTAGTAAGAGCTACTTTTTCTTTCTGGGAGCCTGAAGGGGAACAGTCAACTTAAATTAACTATGTCTCATACCCGTAGCTAGATATGACTTGGTCTAGAGATTGTTATAGGACCTGAAATTTCACTTTCTCTTGATACTCTCCTGGCTAAATATCACACTACAATTATATACATATAATTTGTATATATATAATTTTTATAATAGAAAACATATCTTATGCATCATATGCATCAAGACGCATGTGTTGTTGCCTTTGGCAGAGGGTATCCCTGAAAAGCATCATCCTCCTGGCTTATTTCGTGCCTGTAGAACAGGCAGAATTTGGCATTTTCTCCAAGTCCTGGGCCTGTTTTCTAGAGCTCTAACAAATACCCATGCACCTTTGACATCTTGTTTCAAGTCTGGAAATTCCTTAATTACACAGAAATTGGCCTTCTTCTCCCGTTGTTTCTTTTCAGACTAAGTTACTATACCATAGTTTTACCAGAATTTGGGCTCCACACACTTAATCTGGGAATACCTTCTTGACTGTAAGTTTAATTTGTAATCTGCTTATGCCTAAAAGGAGAGAACATCTTGGGGCCTTAACAGATACTACAAGCAATTGGGAGTGGAAGCACTTACTTAATATATTCTCTGAACGTTATGAACTCTACTTTGTTTTTTATTACTGGGAAAGAAACAGGAATATTGCTGTCTCCCAACAGACATTCACGTTCGATAATGAGCATGGCACTCCCACCACACATCCTTTAGAAAGAGGAAGGATGTAGGGTGGCATCACAGAATGAAGAAAATCCTGTAAAGTCATTTTCTCACTCAGGCGATGACCCTATGTTTGATCTCCACTCTAGACCTCTAATCTATCTGTATGCCATAAATCTAAGCCCCTAGATTATGTTTTCTCCTTTGTATAAGGGTATATTTTACCTTCTATTATTTTGGTTAATTTATAGTGAACAAAGTACACCTAATTCTGAAAGATATTATTTCTCTGAGATTAAGTTGTTCCTAAAAGTTCAAGGCAGTTACTCTCCAATAGACTTTCCCTCCAGTTGTAGCCTTTACAAGACAGTAATTATCTTTAGCTGAATCAACATACGATACTGTACACAGGATACCCACAGATGACACTGACAAATCTAATGCCTACCAAAAAAAGACATATTCTACAGGTGTTCTACTTATTACATGGAATGCTGTAGATAAGTTACTTAGCTTTCTATGTCTCAGGCTAATCACCTGCAAAATGGGGTGGTGTGGTGGCAGAGAATGTTCATTATCTAGCCCAGCACTTGTATCCCCTTGCTTCTCCATAACAGAAAAACAGTTTTATTTGGATTAGTCATGCACCCAAATACAGACCACCGTTCCAAGTCTCTTGGCAACAACTGGCTTCTCAAACATCACTAACATAAAAATCAAAGATAGATAGATAGAGCAGTGCTGAGTCCACTGCTTACATGGTAAGGGAGAATACCACCTCAGTAAGCTTTGGCAGGGAGAAGTGAAAGTTTGATTTAAGGCAGATCTTTCAAAGCAGGGGTTTGATTACGATTGGGTATGAATCAAGACGCAACAGTCCAGGATTGGTGAAAACAACAAGACTAGGGTTTTTAAGGAGAAGGATCCAAAGAATCTTAAGGGGCAATTTGTCTCTTGATGCTTTCCACTGAAGAACTGAATGGTCTTTAGGAAAGTTCCTATAGAAACAATCAAACCATTTGTTCAGGGAGTTCTAAGAGAGCAAAAAAAAGCTAATGAAGACAATGGAATAGGAAAATCACGTTCACATAGTCAGCAAAGTGTGATTTCCATTGCCATTGTCCAAGCTGAGTGTGTGAGCAGATTTGATTCTCACTCCCTTGTGACCAGCTATGGTGCTGTAACTATTCTTTTGTAAATCAGAGGCACTCATAAGTGCTGTATGGCCCTTTGGAGAATTGTCTTTAAATGGAGAAGTCACTGCATCTTCTGACCTGATGCCTAGAATGCAGCTGTGATGTCTGAAACTGGAACAGCCATCTTGGTCTGTATGGTGAAGCACAATGGAAAGAACGTGTTCTCTACACTATAGTTACTCACTCTCCCAGTCCTGGACCACTTACGGTTCCTGGTGAACGTGAGGTTCTTGACGTCTCATCACAGAAAGAATTCAGTGAGAGACAAAGTGATAGGTAAGTAGATTTATTTAGAGAGAAACACACCCCACAGACAGAGTGTGGGCCATCTCAGAAGGGGAAAGAGCCCCGAAACATGGCGTGGTTAGTTTTTATGGGCTGGGTAATTTCATACGCTAATGAGTGGGAGGATTATTCCAATTATTTTGGGGAAAGGGTGGGGATTTCCAGGAATTGGACCATTGCCCACTTTTTGGCCTTTTAGGGTTAGCCTCAGAACTGTCATGGCGCTGGTGGGTGTGTCATTTAGCATGCTAATGTATTAAAATGAGTGTGTAATGAGGCTCAAGGTCTACTGGAAGATGGATCTTCTGCCATCTTGGACCCAGTTGGTTCTAACCAGTCTTTTGTCATCTCCTATGGCTATGTCATTCTTTTAAAGGTTGTGCCCTGCCCTCTTCCCTCCTGTTTCACTACCTCTGCACATTTTCTACATGAAAAAATAAACTGTTACATGTTTAGGTCATCCTTGTTGCAGTTGTTGTTGTTATTAGTTTTGTTTTAATTTTCCGATATATACCTCAAACATGATCCTGATACAGGGGTAGTAACATACTTCTATCACGACTGTTGTGATGACTAACAGACAGATACATGTGGAACACTTAGAATGGCACCTACTTTTCAATAAGTGTAATACTATTGTATTACCTAGTTCCCTCCTTAGTTTCAGAATTTAGGAGTTAGGAAGCTAGAATTCACTACTAAGAAAACTAGAAAAAAAAGTAGAAGTCAGGAAGAGAGGCGATTATTAACAGAAATAAGAAAAGACAAGTAAAATATCGAACCCATTTCTTCAGAAACTCAGAGACTTTTAATTCTATAGTACCATAATAAAGAATTTAACTGACCTTTGTCCACAATTCCTAGGAGGATGCCTTAAACTCTTGGAATTTTCCAAGTGAGTGGAGTGTCTTTGTTATTCATGCTGGGTCTCTCAATCCATACCCTAAGGCCATACTTGATAGTTGAGGCTAACAAGATGACTCAAGACAGACGCCTAGATAGTTCAGGCTAATGAGATGACTCAAGAAGGGAGAGCCAGAAAGATCAACCCTGTGGTTAGAAGGTTGGGGCATCACAGCTGTGCTATCAACCTAATAGGGGAGGGGAGGAGGGCTGGAAACTCTTATTTGGCCAATTCCATCACTCATGCCTATGTAATGAAGCCCCAGTAAGAACTGTGGGCAGTAAGCTTAGGTGAGCTTCCCTGGTTGGCATCCTCTCGAGTACTGTCACCAATTGACAGGAGGTAATGCCCCCGGGGCTCCACAGTGAGACGATGAGGCGGCTTCATGTCTACCTACTCCTCAGCCCCCAGATCTCACCCTGTGATTCTCTCCCTTTGGCTGGTTCTGGTTTGTATCCTTTTGCTCTAATAAAACTATAATGGTAAGTACAGCACTTTCCTAAGTTCTGTGAGTCATTCTAGCGAATCTTCAAATGTACAAGCGTAGTGGAAACCTCCAAATTGGTTGCCATCTTGTCACAAGTGAAGATGGCCTGGTAGCTGCTGGTGTCTGAAGTGAGAGCAGCTTTGTAGAGAGGACTGGGTCCCTAACCTGTGAAGTACGGCTCAGCTCCAGGTAGCTGGTGTCAGAAGTCACTGCAAAGACAGAAGCCGAACTGTCTCTGTCAGCCTTTGGGAAGCAGGGGCTTTGCTCTGGGCTTGAACCCTTCCTGTCCTCAGCCCCACTCTGCCCAGCTGCCCCTGCACCATGTGCATGTCTTCATCTATCGGGTATTACGGAGTCACAACTCCCTAAAATCCAAGAAACTGGGGGTCTTCTTAAATTTTACCTCACACCATGGGTCCATGCCAGGAAACTGGATCGTGTGGGTGGGGTCCGATTCGTAGGCAAGGGGCCCTTTAAACCTAACAGGCAATCTAGGGAGCAAGCGGCAGGGTGTGAGGTCTGAGCTGCAGACTAAGTCAGACCAAAGGCAGCAGCTCCAGAACTACGATGGGGTTTTCCAAGTGCTCCACTATCCCAGGCTCAGAGGACGGTCAGTGGTACCCAGAGTCCTCAAAGCCTCCTGGTGGGATTCATGCACTCTTTCCCTTCCTCGGTTTCAAATGGTGCCACTCCGCATCTTTCCTGATCCTAAATCTCTCACTCACCAGCTCATCTGTCCCCAAAGCTGACCCCGCCACTCTCTATACTACACTCAGAATTTTGGGTTAACCCACTCTAAACTCTGTTCTGATCACAATCACATGACCTCAGCCAGAGCTAGGGCTAAAACAGAATCAGTAAGATTCAGGTGTCTGAGTCTGTATCTTTGAAGGAATAAGCAGATTTTTTTTTCTTATGGGATTTATTTGGTAAGAAATCATAGAACTATAATTGAGTTCTTAAAACCATATTTTTTTCTTATTTTTATATTACATGTATATTCCTATATATTCCTATACTGAAATATAACCTATGTATAAATGTATCACTGTTTCTGAAGCTCACCTTACTTTTTTGGTCCCTTAAAACTTCTCACTCATTCTATTATCACTGCAAGAATAATATCAATACCTAGGCTTAAAAGTTAAATCTTGCCCCATAAAACCTTTTTTATGATTACCTCAGCCTTCAGTGTATGTCCTCCTATAACATTATGTTCTGTCCATTTACTTTGATTTTAAGGGAGGTACCAAAACTCTATTTTGAAATTTAATTTGTCATTTAAATTTTTATATTTGTCACTATTGTTGCTGACGTCTGCATTATATTGCAAATTTCTGAAGTCAGAGACTTTATTGTAGAGCTTCCCTTTTCCCAAACCAACACTGCATTTTGTTCATAGTAGATACTTAATCAATGACGTGAGAGGAAAGAAGCTACCTTTATCAAGGACCAACCTTGCATCTGGTACCATTAGGCACTGAGTATATGCCATTTGATTTAAAAAAATCCCTGCTCTCACGCAGCTTACATTTTAGTGGCGAGGGACAGTTAGTGATCTTTGTGTTAATCCTATAATTGAAACTGAATTTGCAGCTAGTCAGCGCAGGTGGTGTCACCATGAGATCCAGGTTTGGTTTAGCCGACGTGGCCCTAGAAGGCCACCAGGAGGACTAGAGAAGCACAACAGGAGAAGGCACCAGACACGCAGGAACCCTACGAAGAGAGCTCTACAACCAGCCAAGGCAGGCGTGGGCCTCGTGCAGCTCATGAGTGGCGGAACGAGTTCAGGAGTCCGGGGCCTGGTCACTGGGAGGGAGAGTGGTGGGCAAGGAGTCTGGAAGGTACTGGGTCAGATCAGAGGGCTCTGGGGATCAGGGAAGGGGTTAAACTTTTTCTAAGTGTGATGGAGTATTTTAAACAAGCCAATACCAATCTCATTTTCCTTTTTAAAAGCACCTTGGCTACACTGTGAAGAAAGTTTATAGGTGGTTCTCTTAGACCTTTTGGGCTGCTATCACAAAATGCCCCTGCCTGAGTGAGTGGCTTACAAACAAGTTCTGTAGGTTGGGAAGTCCAAGATCAAGGTGCAGACACACTGTCTGGTGAGGGACACCTTCCTGGCTCACAACTGGCTTCTCCTCTCTGTGTTCTCATGTGGGGGAAGAGGCCAGAGATCTACATGGGGTCTCTTTTGTAAGAACACTCATCCCATCCATGAGGGCTCCATCCTCATGACCTAATCACCTCCCAAAGGCCCCGCCTCCCAATACCATCACCGTGGGGAATAGAATCCCAACATATGTCTTTTGAGGGCATACACACATTCAGTCCACACCAGTGGTCATTTAAACTGGCCTCAAAGGGTAATGTTTTCCTTCCACTTTCTCAAGAGAGAAAACAAATAACACCCTTAAATTCACAGCACCAGTGACAGGCAGAGCTCTGATTCAAGTTCAGGGATGTTTAATCAAAGCGTCTGATCGCTGATGAGAGAGGTCTTAATGTTCTCTTAAATCGATTGCTCACTCCGTGTGATCATTCAGCTTTAAGGGAAAGATGGAGTTTTTACCTTCAGTCGCATTGAAAATGTTCTTCATCCACACTGTGTAGACAGACACAGGATTCAGGGAAACACGCAGCTCAGTGAAGTGTGAGCTCCAGGCTGGCTGGCTGACTCTTTCAGAAGCCTCCCGGCACGTACCTGGCAGCTGGGGAACCAGGAGCCCCCAGTCTATGGCCACCAGTCAGTAAAGAGATGCTTGCTTATCCCTTGATCGGATATTTAACTATAAGCAAAAGTGAGTCGAACCTAAATTTCAATGGAACATCTCTAATGCCCCTAAATGTTTAAGAAAAGACTGCATTTCCTATTTTTATTCTGGAAACATCTTTCCGTATTCCCATTTAACATGGCTGTCTTGTGACAGTTCCTATAGATAAAACATCAGTGAGTTTGTCACTAAAATTGTGTGCCTTCTGCCACCTGGGAGGAAGGCATTCGGTGCATGCTTTAACTTCTGAACAAAATTACTGCGACACTGATATATTCAGGACTGTTGTATTTGTATCACTAAAGAGTCACTTTAAAATATGATTTTCTTTTTAAGAGCCTCTCAGGCAAAATGGGAAGTAAAGATGCTTAGGAAAAAGAGAGCTAAGTGTCTAGAAAACAAGACTAGCCTGCCTCACTTAACCTTTGGTTAAAGAATTGAGCTGAGATGTTTCAGTGCTGACAGTTTTAGAGAATTCCACTTTTTCTTTGCCTTTACAAACTCGAGGAGCAAAGACCACCGGGATTTCTGCTCTTTTTTTGTCTTATGGTTCCACTGTTTTTCTACTCATGTGGGAAATGACCTAATGTGAATATCACAGGTAAATCCAGCACCCCTAACCTTGATCGTGGTTCGGGGGAAATGTCCTAAATTCTATCCTGGAGCCATCAGATAAAATGCACCCTTATGATTGACCTCAGGTGACATTTTATCCATTCCTTCAGTGTACGTTAAGTGTGAAAAGTAAAATACAACAGTCATTTAGAAGGCAGGCACATCACATTCACATAATTTGCTGTTTGAATTATCCCATGGCATGGGTACTGATGGCAGGTACAATGCTTCCAAACACTTACGGCAACATTTAGGGGCCAACATTAAAACTATTACTGCTTTAGCAGTCCAGTGGTTGCTTTTAAAGACAAGGTGTAGTAGATGCTTTTGTTTAAATTCATTTTCTTTGAAGTAAAGTCCCATTTCTTACTTTAGAATATTTATTTAAAATCAATAAGAAAAACCAAATGTCAAACTTAATACTCAATCTTTTTGAATAGAAAAGTCATGCCCACATATGGACTATAAAGTGTGTACTATATTATGCATAGTTTCCAAGCACAGACTGTCAACACAATTTTTTTAATATATTGCAGGTAAAAGAACATTAGTAGGTAAATAAATTTTCTATATCATTCCCTACTCATTAATAAAATTTATCCTTAAACCTGATATAGACTTTATTATTAATTACATTTGTCAGCTCAAGTTTGAATTCATTTTGTCTACGTAAGTGAGAAAGTACATCTGGTCTTTTTCTTTAGCACGTCCAATTGGGTCAAGTATGTTCGCTCTTCTTGCATAAACTCATAACAAACATCACGGTCCCACACAAGGATAAAACCCATCTTATGAGAACATGTGCAGAACATTTATGTCCTGCTTCATGACATGGAAGACCAAAAACAATCACATTTCTTTCACTAACGAAAATAATGTGATTGCACTTTCTAAGATAATCCCACTAACTTGGGCATGTTCCTCATATAATTCAGACATTGTTGCTCCTGAATTAGAAGCGTTATTAGAATTCAGGAACACCACCTTGATGCTGAAGGACATTATGGAACCATCAGATGCTGGTTGGTGACTTTGGAACAGGTACTGCCACGCTAAAGATCCAAAGATGGTCATTAGCCAAGTCCAGCTTTAGGTACTACTACTCACAGCAGGGAAGCCTCAGAGAGCCATCCCGGCATTGCCATGGAAACCTGGTGCACAGGGAAGTACTGGTTCCACATTCCTCAGGAGAAAGATCTGTAGCAAGAGTCACCATTGCATGTATCGAGCATTGCATGTGGCTCCCCCTCAGTACTGTGCAATTACGGTCATCTCACTGCTAATCTAGCAAGACCTTTTGAAGGCAACCCTGGGAGAAGAGAGGTAAGCAGGTCTCCTTGCTCTGCTCCCTTCCAAAGTTACACTCAGTTATGATCACGCTATACTTTTAGATACCTGGACTCCTACCTTTATATTTTTTGAAAACCATTTGTGCATGGCTGTTAAACACAAAGAGTGCTCTTAACGTCAGGCAAGTGGATTAAGACTGGACCCAGAGAGATTTCTGGCTTCAGGAATATTGATTACACAATTGGTGCTTCCCTACAACAATCTAGGTCTTGACCTTTTGCCTACTTGCCAAGTTCAACCCCTCTCTATCAGGCTAGAATCTCCCATGAGAAAAATCATAGCGTCCCTTCCTGCCTACTAATCTCTGTGGGGATTTCCTCAAAAGAAAGGAAATAGGATCCTGATTGCTTTTTTCCACGGGCAGTTCCTTGCTCTTTTGCAAAGTTTCCCAGCTCTTTCCCAGTAAATCTTGAGTTGCTCTGTAATCCAAGGAGTGGAATAGCCAGCAATCTCTGTCAACACCCAAAGTTTGTTCCTTTGGACTGACTGATTACAGCTATAACAACAATAATAAAATAACTTTTAAATAAAGTGACTTTATATTAAATTTTTTCAATGAAATATCAGCTGAAAACCAAATATGACTTTCAGAAAATCTACTCCTATTCTTTTATCATCTGTGTTTTGCCAAGAACATTTCAGAAGAAACTCTTCCCTAACTAATTCTACATTCATACTCTTTGGTTTTCCTTAAATAAGCACTTTAACCATAACTGAAACTGTCAGGGGGAAGCAATGAGTTCAATTTAAAAATTAACATGAATTTCTAACATAAATGTCAACCTTTAAAATTTGAAAATGTCTGTAACTTCGTTTTTTTGTTTTTTATTTATTTTTGGCTGCACTGGGTCTTCGTTGCTGCGGGGGCTTTCTCTAGTTGCGGCGAGCGGGGGCTACTCTTCGCCGCGGCACGCGGGCTACTCATTGCGGTAGCTTCTCTTGTTGCGGGGCACAGGTTCTAGGCGTGCAGGCTCAGTAGTTGTGGCTTGCGGGCTCTAGAGTGCAGGCTCAGTAGTTGTGGCGCACGGGCTTAGTTGCTCCGCAGCATGTGGGATCTTCCCGGACCAGGGATCGAACCTGTGTCCCCTGCACTGACAGGTGGATTCTTAACCACTGCACCACCAGGGAAGTCCCCAGAAATGTCTATAACTTTGGCTCAACATTTGTAATCTTATATAGAAAACAGTTTCTTTAAATTTTATCTATTTCAGGGTATGTATCTAGACTCTAAATTTTTATTAGAAAAGATTTCTTATTTGGAGATTTCCTTTTTAATGGAAATAACTGCAAATTTAAAGCTTTCTAATTCTAATATTGTCTACTTTCACCATTGCTGAGGCCATTTTGATAGTTCAGTCAATGAAAACAAAATCAAACCATTCAGGCAAAAAACAATTTGAAAGATGGTGCTGACAGACATAATCATACTAAATTTTTAAGAATCGATGACTTTTCTTTTCCATGTAAGTTTAGATGTTTCTCAAAATGTTTTCAAAGAATAAACAAACATGAAATATTCTTAGACTATGAGGAGATATAGTAATTTCAATGTTTACTAAAAATAAGTATGAAAAAAAATTTTAAGTTTATCATTACAGATAAAATATTTACCCTTTCCTAGAACATCAGGGTAGCCTCCTAAGGGTGGGGTCAGAATTGCTTCTGGATCTGCTTCTCAGAGGGCCAGTATTCATAGCCCCCTTATCTCCTGGCAGCCCAGTTAGGAGTCATAGTTTTCTTTTAAAGCAAAAAATTACAGAAGACCTAAAATTACATGTTATTTCCAGGAAAAATAGGTCCAATCGCCCTGCACTCAACCTTCTGAGTGAAACTTCCTTCACTGTTTCTAGGATCCCCGTCTCTCCCTCTTTCTAAAGCATCAGTGGGATGCTTTCAGTGAATCACAGACATTTTCTGGCATGGTCCTTCTGAAAAAATGGGGCAAGGCTAGAATCTCACAAATTCAGTCTCTTGTGAGGCTCCCCCATACATCTGTTTTCCTTTGTATATTGCAAATCACTGTTAATTTCATTTCTAAAAATGTTTCTACAAGTTGTTCTGCTTTAAAATAATGCCTGTGAAAACCTGATACAGGTAATGGAGAGATAATAAAATGTTTCCAGCATGAGGACAACAGGACCAGCTTTCTAATTACAAAGCATGTGTTCACGGCAGCCTGGAAAGTGGTTTGCCATCTGGACCCACAACAGCCAGTACCGATGTTATTTGTAATAGTCTACAGGTCAGAACCTGAACCAAGACACTGACTACGGATGAGCAGAACACAGGAGAAATTCGAGAGAGATTTCTAAAGTAGAAGTACCAGAATTTGGTGACTGATTCGGTCACTTCATTTAAAAGTTATCTTATTGTTTTTGTTGTAGCTGAAGTTAATCAGCCCAAATGAACAAACTTTTGGTGTTGGCAAAGGTTCCTGGCTGCCCTACTCCTCGGTACCCAGAGCAACTCGAGATTTGCTGGGAAAGAGCTGGGAAACGTCACAAAAGAGCAAGGAACTGCCTGTGAAAGAAGCAATCAAGACCCTATTTCCCGAGTGAAACAGTTCTGGGTGTACTCTGATGCTTTTGCAAAAATGTTCCTATAAAAGGGCTTCATCTTCAAGGAATTCATGGAAAAGACTCTGACAAGTACAGATTTCTGGTAACTGACTATACTGCTGCACTGAATGAATAAGCATTTTCAGAACTCTAATGGAAAACTGATGAATTCATAAAAGTGCTAACAAAAGATCAAGACGGAAAAAAAATTAATTACATGGGACTGAGTGAACTGATGAGGATGATTATAAGTTTTGTGACTTTCTGTTTGAATAATGAAAAAAATATCCCACAAGGACTCCGAGGCAAAAAATATACAAATCAATTTTCACTGCAAGTAAAGGAGCTGTTGCCGTGGAGGATTCCTGGACTGTATGTCAATATTATGACATAGTATGAGTGTGTTTCGTGTTTGGTAATTGCAATCATTGTTGCTTTTGTTGTGGTCATCCAAAATAAATAAATAAAAATGAAAAATAAAAATAGAAAAAAAAAAAAGACCCTATTTCCTCTTCGCTTAGAGGAAATCCCCACAGAGATTAGTAGGCAGGAAAGATGACTCAGATTTCCTCATGGGAGATCCCAGCCCGAAAAACAGGGAGTTGAAACTAGCCATGAGGTACAAGACCAGGGGTGAGGGGATAAAGTTGTCAAAGGATAACTCCTAATTTTCTATTTGGGGAGCTTGATAGGAAAGACATTAAACCAGGGAGAAAATGCAAGACGAGGAGGCAACAACGACTGGAGAAATCAAGTAGGAGACAGAACTATGTGAACTAAAGAGGTAAGACAGGACTGGAAATGTTGACACTTGAGCTAGCAGTGTACGTGATATTTAAAACGTTGGGACAGATGAAATCACCCTGGAAGGGTGTACAGAGGCATGTGGCAGCTTGAGAGGAAGCTGAGCTAATCCTGGCATGTAGAGATGTCTGAGCACCTTTGAAGTAAAACAGTGTGGACAGGTCTATTAGGGGTCCGATAGTAAAGAGGAAACAAGAGAACACAGGCAAAGCACCCATTCTGAGGGAATGCCACATTATGAGAGGCAATTTTTAGTCCTGCAAGACATCTGTTCCTCAGACCATCCTCAGACCTGGCTCTTTGAACTTGGACCACCCATGCTCAGTAAATACATGCGATGAGGCAGAAGACAGGGACTAAAGGGAGGAAATGGAGGGTCTGAGGGGCTGTGTTCTCAATGTGGCCAAAGAGCAAAGACAAGCGACTGGCCAAGATGGGAGGCTGTGGTCTGAGAGAAGCATTATCAAAGTGCACGACTGCAGAGGTGTAACAGTTTCCCTGAACACAGAGTCCAAAATGTAGCCCTCAGGGAGAAAGATGCAAGCGGAAGAGAGATGAAATGAGTTTGATTTGAAGAGATCAAGGAACTGAAAATTGGAATGTCAGTTGCTCACCCACATAAACATTGAAACCTTGTAACTACTTCAGAGTTAGAGTAAGAGAAGAAACTGTGAATTGGGTTATGGGAGCCACCAGCTTCACATGGCTACTGAATACTTGAAATGTAGCCAGTCCTAGTTGAGATATGCTGTAACTGTAAACTACACACCAGACGCTGAAGACCTAGTATAATAAAAAGGCTGTAAAATAAGCATCCAATTAATAATTTTACATTGATTTCAGGTTGAAATGAGAATATTTTGGATGAGTTGAGTCAAAATATATTATTAAAATTAATTTCACCTACTTCTTTTACTTTTTTAATAAGATGGCTGTGTGAAAATCTAAAATTACCTTTGTGGCTTTCATTATATTTCTAAGGACAAGGGTTGACCTAGAAATTTAAATGGTTTCAGGTAATCATTCTATCCCTTCTTATTACTGACTGCTGATACATGGAAAAGCGAGGGCTAGTTTATTTACAAAGTTTTGATATGTAGTCTTATGATTTAGTAAGAAAATATAAAGTTATTAAAAGTAGATGAGGGCTGGCTACAACAGAATATTGGGGATAAATTTCAGGCCCACTCCTTCCCAGATTCTGGGTTTGGATTGGGGTAGGATTATAAAATCAGATAGTGAAACTACAATTAACATTATTCTACTGATTTCTGTTCCTGCTTCTACAGCCCCAAATAAGTTCCTACTTAGATTCTTCCTTACCTAGGAAGAGGACGTCAATCTAGGTCATACATCATGTTACAGATAATTTTAATATTGAGATTTAAATTTAAAAACCTAAAATTTTCAATACTATATATTACTAAGTATGCAGTCCCCAGTTAATCGATGCAATAGAATTCCTGTGTCTGATTTGAGATGTGAGCTGATTTGTAAGTTGCAACCTCCAATACGACCAGTGTTTTTAAAACAACTCCCACAACTATTATAGAAAGTGTTCCCTTTTTAATCACACAAACTTGTTTTTTCTTTACCTGCCCTTTTCCATATTAAAAATGAAAGTACAGTTTCTATAGATAATAATTTCATAGAATATTTTCTTAGAAGCAGCACTTTTTTTTTTTTTTTACTTTTAGACATAATTCCTCTTTAGCGATAAATATTGATAAAGTAAGACACGGTAAAAATCTAAAGTGACATATAGCATTAGTTTGGGAGCAGGCCAAGGAGGACCACTGGCCAAAGAGAAAACAGTAATAGCGACATAACATGCAGCTAAGGGAAAGCTGGGCCAATACTACCTAATTTACTTCATCGCTGCACGAGGCAGGCCAAATATTTGTCGATGAGCTTGAGAGCAGACAGACAAAAGGGAGAAAGATAATCTGATGAAATATTCAGAGTGACCAAAAGAATAAACCAGTTACTCTGGCAAGCTATGTCTTTTTTGTAGGAGTGAGCCTGAGGAAAAATTCCGGCTGTGGTTCTCTAAAAGGAACATAGTATGGGATGTGGTTTCTTGAGTCCAAGAGGAAATTTAGTTTTTAAAAAATCTGTAATTGGGCTTCCCTGGTGGCGCGGTGGTTGAGAGTCCGGCTGCCGATGCAGGGGACACGGGTTCGTGCCCCGGTCTGGGAGGATCCCACATGCCGCGGAGCGGCTGTTCCCGTGAGCCATGGCCGCTGAGCCTGCGTATTCGGAGCCTGTGCTCCGCAAAGGGAGAGGCCAAAACGGCGAGAGGCCCGCATACCGCAAAAAAAAAAATCTGTAATGGAATCTCTATATTTTTGTGTACACACACACACACACACACACACACACACACACACACAAGTCCCCCTTAATCTTTTTCTTACCCTTACCTGGCTCCACGGATAATTCTCTGATTGTCCAGTTTTCCCTATTACGTACTAGAGTCGGGCCAGTCCTACCATGGCTTTTCCCATTAAAAGTTAACTTTCTAAGCTAATTTTTCAGCACCCTGATCTCTCTAAGTAACAAATCTGAAAAACTGAGTATTTCCTGGAAGTAATAAGTGATAATAGGTTAACAGGTTACCTCTCCTGAGAACGGTATGTAATTTAATGGCTTTTGGTTATATGCTACACCAGAGATGTTTAACTTTCCTTTATTTAGCAGAAAATGGTATTTTTCCCCCAAAGAAAGCATAAGTGGAGCTCTAATATATCAGAGGGCACAGAAGGAGCTGCCCAGGGTGAAGCTTGGAGCTACCTGCCTCAGCTATGCCTTTGACCTTGGCAGTGGCTGCTGGGGACCCTCAGTAGGATGCCAGCATCTACAGGGCACGGTTTCAACACCACTGCCTTCAACAAAATGGATGCCAAATTCCTATAACGGTAGTGGGGACATTCGGGGCTTATTAACCCCTCAATTCCCTCCACCTAGAGAGCAGCTACTCTGCCACTGATTAGAAGCACCCCTAACTCCCAGGTGGCAAAAAGTGTCTCAGAAATATAAAGTCAATACGATCACCAGGAGGTATCATGTTGGTAAGGATACATAAGGATGACGGAGAGGAAATAGGGTTGGTGCTGTACAGGACAGCCAGGCAACTCTACGCCAAGAACTCAGAGGATGCTCGAGGGGCAGTATTTAAGAAACAGCTAACGTGGTATCAGTCACCCAAGGAATCTGGTTAAAATGCAGATTTAGACTGAGTGGGTCTGGGGTGGGGCACTGGACCTCAAATTTCTAACAAGGTCCTTGGTGATGCTCAGGCTCTTGGTTGGAAGACCACCCTTCGACTAGCAAGGCTCTAGGGAACCTCCTGGTAATACCTTATCTGGAGGTAAGAAGTTCATTGAAACATACTCTTATGATACGATCCATCAATCATACTTCCTGGTATTTACCCAAAGGAGTTGAAAACATGTCCACACAAAATCTGCACACAGATCTTCATAGCAGCTTTATTCATAATTGCCAAAACTGGGAAGGAACTAAGATGTCCTTCAGTAGGGGAATGGATACATAAACTGTGGTCCATCCAGACAATGGAATATTATTCAGTGCCAAAAAAAAAGTGAGCTATCAAGCCATGAAGATGTGGAGGCACCTTAAATACGTACCACTAAGTGAAAGAAGCCAGCCTGAAAAGGCTACATGTTGTATGCTTCCAGTTATATGACATTCTGGAAAAGCAAAGCTATGAAGATAGTAAAAAGCTCAGTGGTCGCCAGGCGCGGGGAGAGGAGAAGGATGAATAGGCAGAGCGCACAGGGTTTTTAAGTCAGTGAAAATACTCTGTATGGCATTACAATGATGGGCATATGCCATTATAAATTCGTCTAAACCCAGAAAGTGTACAACACTGAAAGTGAACCCTCATGTAAACTATGGACTCTGGGTAATTATGATGTGTCAGTTGGGTTCACCTTTAGTAAAACATGCACCACTTTGATGAATGATGTTACCAATGGGGGAGACTATGCATGTGTAGAGGCAGGATGTATACGGGGAATCTCTGTACCTTCCTCTCAATTTTATTACGTACCTAAAATGCTATAAAAAGAAAGCATTTTTTTAAAAAGAAAAAGTTGATTATAGACTACTGCAACCCACATAGGCAGAACCAAAAAGGGCTCAGAATTTGCGGGAATAAAAGTTCAGGTCATACCCTCTGGTAACAAATCCTGACCAGCTGGGGTGCTACCTGAGGGCAAAACAAATATAAAATGCAGAGAAAATGAGGAAGTAACAAATAATGATCACGACCCACAGTGTGCTGCAGAAATGAGGACCCATTAATTTCTTCTGGTACTGTTATATGCCAATTTATTTTTGATTCCATCTTGTGTCTAAGGTGGGTCATTGGCAGGTAACTTTACAATTTAGTCTATAAGTTCTAAAGTATCAAATAGTGATTGTGGCTGAAGCATTAGAAATCAAAACCATACAACATACTCTCGAATTTTGCAAACTGGAATTATAGATTCAATCTGACATGACCTTTAATAGAATTAGACACTGGGCAGCAATCATTATGAATTGTGAGGAACAAGAAAGTCAGTGTAATCTAATTCACTTTTAAAATAGAATGAAACCCCCAGAGGGCTTGGGTGATGGTGATAAATTTCATAATTCTTGACATAACCATTCACAATGGTTATATTTCTGTATCATATACTAGTCTCTACAAAATGGAAAAAAAAATATAATAAAAAGTTTACTCCAGAACTTTCCCAAGGGTCAGATTAGCTTTATGAAATATTGGGTGAAGCAAAGATGGATTTGTATTTAATATGTATGTGGTCTCTTCTGGACTATCTCAACATAATAATTGTAAACAGTTAATCCTCAGATTATTAATTTTATTTTTTATCGTTATTATTGAGATTTTTATTTCAAATCACTAGTAACGAAACAGCTTCGAGAAACAAAACAGAAAAACACCCAGTGAAGAAATTTAGGGGAAAAGGACCATTAATGTTCCCTTGTGTTGATTTTGAGAATAGCTTTCTCAAAAGGTATACCTTTTCAGAAATACCCTTCTCATGATCTAATTACTGAATGGTGTTAGAAAAGTCTGAGATAGTCACTATTTACATTTTCTCTTACTTTTTAATTACAGAAAATATCATACACATACAAAGAGAACAGTATAATGAACTGCCACCTTCCATTACTCAGCTTCAATAATTATAAAAGTCCTTTCTTACATCTATACCTGATTGACTTCCTACTTCTCACTCAATAACAATAATAATTATAATGACAATTACTTTATGGGTATGAATAAGGACTATTCATATTATTATTATAGGTCCAATTTGGGTATAAGATATACAAAAAGGCTTTGGAACCTCAGCAGTAAAATTCTGACAAATGGTTACAGCTATGCAACCCAAACCCATCAAGATATGGAACATTTCCATCTCCCTTTATAATTTATTCACATTATAAATCCCTCAATATGTTACAGTTATTGCATTGTCTAAGAAAATAAAATATGGGTGTGTATTTACAGATTTTTAATTTTTAAAAAATATTTAACTACATATTTACAGTTTTGGTGATTTTCATTCCTTCCTACAGAGCCAAGTTCTACCTGTTGTGTAATTTCCTTCTAGCCTAACAAGCTTCCATTAGCATTTCTTACAGTGTAGGTTTGTTTCATTTTGCCTTTCGAGAGTAGATACTCCTCCAGTTTCTGTCTGATTTTGGCAACTTTCTCACCGACTTCAAATGGTCGGAAGTTTTGGGGGAGGAAGGGAATGAGACAGATTTTATCATTGTTATCTGTAGCTGGCTTAGTCCACCGTTACCAGAAGCTAAAACCCCTCACTGTTTATATTTTAACACACTAAATGGTAGTCCCGTTCATTCATTAAAGACACACTCATTAGAACTTAAAAATGTGCTATACATTAACAAAGGCAAAGCTTATTCAAGGAATTCCAAGTGATTTAATATCTTAGAAGATAGGACATGCTGGAGAGCAGTCTATGGAAAAAGAGCTACACAAATACACATGCATTTTAGCTCGTAGGTGATAAGGAGCTGCTGACAGGATTTAAGCAAAAAAGAAACATAAGAAGATACGAATTTCTGAAAGACCAACAGTATGGATGAAGAAATTTATAGAGTAAAACGTGTGCGTAAAAAGACAAGCTGGAATAGAATTCATGTGGGAGAAGAGGAAAATCAGAGACAGGAGGTAGAACCCGGGGACTCGCTGGTTACTGAGAGTAAGTAAAAGTGATTTGATGACAGGTGCTGATCCCAAATCTGATCATTAAAATTAAGTTCTGAGTATCTGTTTTTCTAAGTTTTACTGATACAACTGTCTGAACACGTAGTACATGTTCCCTGATACTTATAACAAGAGCTCCTGTCATCCGCTGGGTGCAGAGGATACTAAGCAAATAGGGACACAGATATACCATATGATCAATATCTCAGACTTCAGGAATTATTTCCCAGAGTACTGGTTCTTAATCAAGGCTGTAAAAAACACCAAAGGAGTATTTTTTTTAATTATTTAATTTTATTTTTTTAACCGTGCCATGAGGCATGCGGGATCTTAGTTCCCTGACCAAGGATCGAACCTGCGCCCCCCTGCAGTGGAAGCACAGAGTTTTAACCACTGGACTGCCAGGGAAGTCCCTCAAGGGAGTATTTTAAAGAACTTGATATTCAGTCCCCACCCCCAGAGACTCTGATGGAACTGGTCTGGGGTTCAGCATGGGTATTGGGATTTTAAAATTAGTGATTCTCAAACTTTACTGTACATCAGATTCACTTGTAAGACTTGTTAAAGATTGCTAGGCACCGCTCCCTGAGTTTCTGATTTAGCAGGCTTCTGGAGCAGGGCTGAGAGTTTCCACTTCTAACAAGTTTTCAGGTGATACTGTCACTGTTGGTCTGGGGGTTGTACTTTGAAATCCACTGTCCTAGAGAGACTTAAAAGTCCCAATAGACAGTTAAAATTAAATAATGACATAGGTGCTGTACTATTAGAAATAAAAATTGCTTTGGCTGATAAGACAATAGTCTGACCAGTTTTGAATTCACTTTTAAAAGTTTAAGTGATATAAGCCATAAGGACAAAAAAAATACAGGCCCAATAAATATATAGAAGGATCAGCTAAATAATAATAAATTCAAGAGACCATAATTAAGAAGAAGTTGAATGTAAGCTATCCAGGCGATTAAGAGTGAGTTGAGTAAACTTTCTTTAAAAGAGTGTTACTTGGAAATAAGATCATACCTAACATTTTTCTAGATTCCACATATATGCATTAATATACAATATTTGTTTCTGATTTGCTTTGCTCTACAGTACAAACTAACACAACATTGGAAAGCAACTATATACTCCAATAAAAATTAAATACAAAAACAAACAAACAACAAAAAAGTGTTACTTGGTGATCTTATCTTCCACGAGGGCAATTCAAGGTGGAATTTCTTTTAAGATGCAGATGAAGAATTTAGACAAATGTAAGAAATCATTCTTCCCAAGGGTGGTGATGAAAAAAAGTTTACCCAAGTTGCTTCTGAGGCAGGGTATTTATGTATCTCAATTCTAGGATGATTTGAATATAGATTTTTCCCAGAATCCGTGCATGGGACATCTGCAGTTTCCACCTGTACTTTTGTCCACCGCTTGTTCTTTCGTTCTATCTATATGAATTTAGGGGCTCAGATTATATAGAGAAAAGAAGTGAGAAGGCACAAGCTAAAAAAATCAATTCAAAATTATGAAACTCATGCCGTATTTTTCTGCCAATCAATAATTTTAAAGGAATTTTCTTTTGCCACCTTGACTTTTGCTTTAACTAGTTTACAGACATTCAGAACTATTAACGCCTTCTTAGACATGATCATCATTTTTAAACATGACGTTAGGTGAATTTCTCTCAGAATAAATGTTATTTTACTAAACAATAGATTACTGTAGAAAAATTATTCATGTATGCTGTCAACTCTAAAGGACCTATTCAATGCAAATAGCAAGTGATGTTATCTATAGCACTTTACAGTGTTCTTTCAGAAAAGAGGCATTTCCTGTTATTTCTTTTGCAGCTTATCTGTATCCTAAAATGTAATAACTATGGATGAAATCATTCTACTCCTAAAACAACTACATATTTATGTGCATGCCATTTTGTTATAATGAAATTCCTGTAAATATCTTGTTTTCTTTAAAACCAAAACCTCAAAAATAACCTGTGAAAAAACGGATGGTTAAATATATTCTGTCATGAACTTAAGGTTGTATTTAAACACAAATAGCCATTTGGCTGACTATGAATAATGATCATTGATAAAGTAATTCACTCGGCTCTATGTGACATTTATTTCACATACTTTTTATTTCCTCTTTAGTCCTTCTCCATTATATTTTCCTAAGCTTATTATCCTGTTAATTGTTTTTAATTTATATACTGTTTAAATATTACAAACTGACATAAATTCTGCAGGAAAAAAGTGAGAAAAATAGATAATAGATGGATAGATGGATGTCTATCCAGACGGATGGCCATACAGAGACAGATAAGAGACGATGAGTCATAGAAGAGAGGAGGAAAGAGGGAAGATAGGAAGGAGGGAGGGAGGGAGGGAAGAGGAAGGATGGAAGGAAAGAAGGAATTTCTATTAATAATTTTGGGTAATAAAGTCTTCGGATTGGATTCAAGAAATGTCATTTTAAAAATTACAGTTGTCCCTCAGTATCCAAGGGAGATTGATTCCAGGACGCCCATGGATAGCAAAATCCATGGATGCTCAAGTCCCTTATATAAAATAGCTTAGTCTTTGCACATAACCTATGTACACCTTCGCATATACTTTACTTTTTTAGTAAAGTTAGATTTTAATTCCAAACACTTTTAGACATCTGCATTCCCATATCATCTTTTTTCCTAAACTTAGCTTTTTTTTTTTAAAGTTTTTATTGGGGTATAATTGATTTACAATGTTGTGTTAGTTTCAGGTGTACAGCAAAGTGAATCTGTTATACAAATACGTATACCCACTCTTTTTTACATTCTTTTCCCCGATAGGCCATTACAGAGTATTGAGTAGAGTTCCCTGTGCTATACAGTACAGGGTCCTTATTAGTTATCTATTGTGTATATAGTAGTGTGTATGTGTCGATCCTAATCTCCCAATTTATCCCTCCTCCCCTTAACCCCTGGTAACCGTAAGTTTATTTTCTACGTCTGTAACTCTATTTCGGTTTTGCAGATAAGTTCATTTGTAGCCTTTTTTTAGATTCCACATATAAGCAGTATCATCTGGTCTTTGATTTTCTCTGACTTCATTCAGTATAAGAATCTCTAGGTCCATCCATGTTGCCGCAAATGGCATTATTTTGTTTTTATTTTTCTATGGCTCAGTAATATTCCATTGAATGTATCTCTACATTGCTTATACGGTCGACCCTTGAACAGCAGAGGTTGGGGCACTGACCCTCAGAGCAGCCCTGTAACTTTATGGTCAGCCCTCCCTATCTGAGGTTCCTCCCTGTCTGAGGTTCCTCCGTATCTGAGGTTCCTCATTCTCAGATTCAACAAGCCACCGATCGTGAGGTGTACGAGTGTATATATGAGTGATCCTACTGTACTTCTATTTTATCCTGAATGTTTGTCCATGAAATTCCATATTCCTTGAAAACACAATTTTAATGCATACATAATATTTAATTAGAGATGAAGGTAGCAAAATTTGACCTCAGTTCCCCCTCTGGCTAGCCCTGAACTCTCTCTTCTCTTTCCTCCACACATTTTCCAGAACATTTTCTATACTCACTGTCTCTATCTCCTTGTTTCCCTTTGTCTTTTCAACCTACTGAAATAAGCCTTATGCTTCCAACATTACACCAAAATGTATCTATCAGGTCAGCAGTGTTCTAGTGCGTGCTCTTGAGAGCCCATCTTACTTACTCTCTTGGCAGCATTTGACACTGCTGGTGGATACCTCTATGTTAATACACTCTCTTTTCTTGGCCTCTGTGACAACCCCGTCTCCTAGCTTTCCTTCTAATTCACAGGTCACTCCTCGAGCTCCTTTGCAGGCTCATCCTCTTCTTGACTTTTTACGATCGTGTCCACCGAGGCTTGGTCTCAGCGTTTTCCATTCTCACCTAATACTTTCTCTGGAAGGGATCACTTTTCACTCTGACAGCTCTAATTATCAAACATTGATTGCTCAGAAATGTATATTTTGAGCCCCAGGCTTCTCTTCTGGGATCTAGTCTTGTATATTGGCTAAGTATTCAACATTTCCACGTGGATGAATCACTGGTGACTGAAACTCCACGTATCCGACATGGAACTTAAAATCTTCCTGCGTACACCTGGTCCTCTTCAGCTTTTAGACCTTGCTGCGTGGCATCATCACCAATCCAATGGTAAGAGCCAGAACCTGAGGTGTAGCTCTAAAACTTTCTTGTTGCTCATTCTTCTGTCCAATAAAACCAAAGTATTGTAAACTTTACCTCTCTTGAATCAGTCCAGCTACTTCCATTTCTATGCACTATCCTAGTCAGACTTATGTCCTTTCTTGACCAAGCCCTCATTATTGTATCCTGACTCTTATTTGCTCATAAACTCTTCCATTCCATTTTCAGCACTGTAGTAAGGGTGCTAATTTAAAAGGAAAAGTCTAGTGATATCACTACATCATCATGAATTCCTCCAGGGCATTATGGGGTCTGGCTGAGAACTAAGTCATCAGCTGTCAGCTGGAAAGTTAATGAGTCCATGAAATTCAAGCAAACTGCAGGTGTAAGACTCCTATTGGTACAAGGGGTTTCAAAAGAACAGCAGTAGACAAAGAGAGTTAGCTCCTGACATACGCCAAGCTCAGAGTATACTGAAGGTAGACTATCAGCAAGTAAGAGTCAGGAAATACTTTTCTTCCTTCTATCCCCATACCTCTCTCCTTTTTTCCCTTCCCTTCCCTTCCCTTGACATCAAAGCATCAAAACCTTCAGCTAGCAAGGAGGCTGAGGAGTAGCAACTGTAACCACCCGCTTCCTGCCATTGGTAGTGAGGCGGCAACAGGACCAGTAGTGGAGGAAGGCTGCAAGTTTAACAAATATAGGAACTCTTTTTTTTTTTTGCGGTACGCGGGCCTCTCACCGTTGTGGCCTCTCCCGTTGCGGAGCACAGGCTTCGGACGCGCAGGCTCAGCAGCCATGGCTCACGGGTCCAGCCGCTCAGCGGCATGTGGGATCTTCCCGGACTGGGGCACGAACCCGCGTCCCCTGCATCGGCAGGCAGACTCTCAACCACTGCGCCACCAGCCAAGCCCAGAAACTCTTTTTATAGATATTATTAAGAAACTGAATTACAGCAACAAACTACAAAATTCAGACTGTTTCTATGTCTACAAGGAACTGGAAGCCTTTTTATTATCTAAAAAATGAGCCGAAAACTCTTTGAGTCCGCCTTAATTTTCATGCAACGGGCAGGAGTAAGTGTAAGCACGTACCCGTGGAAAAAATAGGGATTTCTAATTATACACTGTGAATCTTTCTTGTTCGATGCACCAGTCTGAGCAAGTAAAATATGCAGAACTCTGGAATCTAATGACCAGTGAGAACGAGAAATCAAGGGCTGAGGGCATGAAGCCTGAAGCTCTAGCTCCTATCTTGTGAGCAATAGGGCAACCTTGAGATAGAAGCCTTGAGACAGACAGCAAAAAGCAGAAAGACAGAGTGGCTCTGACCTTGGTGAAAGTGCAGCCACCACACATCAACCCTGTACTTCCCACCTACGGACTCATATTACATAAGAAAAGAAAAGATCTCTGTCACTTTTTAAGCAGATCGAATACATGTACCAGTATTCCCAGGACAACTGGGGTTTATGTCTATTGTTACAGTGTAATTATTATCAGAGCCCCTTTTTACCCTCAAACATCTTTTGGATAAAATATAGCACACAAGAGAGAGATTAAAGATACATGAAACAAAAATTGATGCAACTGCAAAAGATATATGGACAAACCCAGCTGGAGGTATCAATGCTCCTCTCTCAATAATTGATAGAACATGTAGACCAAAAATCAGAAGGGATACAGAACTGAATAACACTATCAGTCAACTTGACTGAATTGACATTTATAGAAAATTCCACCCTACCATGGAAGAATATATATGCATTCTTTTCAAGTGCATATTGAACACTTACCAAAGTTGATCACATTCTGAGCCAGAAAATAAGGCTTAATAAATTTAAAAAGATTCAAGCCATACCATGTTTTCTGTTCACAATGTAAGTTAGACATAACAGAAAGAACTCTAGAACATCGGAAAATATTTGGAACTTATAAAACACAATTATAAGTAACCTATTTGTCAAAGAAGAAATCAAAAGGCAAATTAGAAGGTCCTTTTCACTGCATGAAAATAAAAGCACAACATATCAAAATGTGTGGTAAGCTGCTAAAGCAGTACTTAGAAATTTATAGAACTAAAACTTTATATTATGAAAGACAAAAAGTCTCAAATCAGTGACATCTTTTAGCTTAGGAAATTTTTTAAAAATACACTAAACCCAACCTAGACAGAAGAAAATAATGAAGGGTAGTATCGATGGAACAGCACTTAAGAATTGAGGGAAATCAAGGAAATAAAGTTGGTTCTCTGAGACGATCAATGAAACTGATTAGCCTCTAGCCAGACTGATCAGGAAAGAGAGAGGGAAGGCGCAAGCTATTAACATCTCAGGAATGAGCCCCATCATGATGGACCACACAGATTTACTAAAAAGGAAGAAGGTAATATGAAAACTGTTATGCCAATGAACGTGTGACAACTTAAATGAAATGAAAGAAATCCTTGAAAGGTTAAAAACTACCAAAACTCATTCAAGAAGAAATCATTAATCTGAAGAGACCTACATCCACTAAAGAAACTGAATTTACCGTTAAAAATTTTACTACAAAGAACACTTGAGGTCCAGATGGCTTCAATTGTGAATTCTACAAAACATTTAAGAAAGAGAGAATACCAATTCTATACAAACTCTGGGGGTTATTCCAGCAACAGAAGGTTAGTTTAACACTCAAAAACCAATCAATGTAACTCACCATACTAAGCAACTAAAAAAGAAAAACCGTCTGATCATCTCATGAAAGCTTTTTTGTTTGTTTGTTTTTGTTTTTGTTTTTGCGATATGCGGGCCTCTCACTGCTGTGGCCTCTCCCGTTGCGGAGCACAGACTCCGGACGCGCAGGCTCAGCAGCCATGGCTCACAGGCCCAGCCGCTCCGCGGCATGTGGGATCTTCCCGGACCGGGGCACGAACCCGTGTCCTCTGCATCGGCAGGCGGACTCTCAACTGCTGCGCCACCAGGGAAGCCCATCTCATGAAAACTTTTGTCTTTTTGTCATACAAAGATCTGTATATGAATGTTCATATAAACTTTGTAATAGCCAAAAACAGGAATGCAAATGTTTATCAACAGGTGAATGGATAAACACAATATGGTATCTCTGTCCATACTATGGAATACTGATCAGCAATAAAAGGAATGAACTTCACATGTCCTCAGCAATGTGGATGAATCTCAAAATAATCATGCTGAAAAGAAGAGAGGTCAGACCCAAGAGTACATACTGTGTGGTTTCATTTACATGAAATTCTAGAAAACGCACGCTTATCTATCTGATAGAAAACAGATCAATGGTTGCCTGGAGATGAGAAAGCAGAAGGCAGTGACACACAGAAACCTTTGAAGGTGATGAATAGGTCCACAATCTTGATCGTGGTGATTATTTCATGGGTGTGCGCATATGTCAGAATGTATCAAATTCCACAGTTTAGATATGTTCAGTTTATGGTATGTCACTTATATCTCAGAAAAAAGCTGTAAAATAATAAATGAATCAATCAAACAATAAATGGATAGATGGATAAATAAATAAATAAGTTTTTGTTCCAAATTCCTTGCTCACTTTTAATTACATTCAACAAACCACTGCGCTAATGTTACAAGGAAGACCATGATGAGTGAGATCCAGTCCCTACATTCAAGCTGGTTACAGTTAAATGCAAGGGCTAAGGCAGAGGCAAATATAATTTTATCAGACTGTGATTTAGAGAAAGGGGTGGAGAGGGAGGACGGGAAGGAGGAGAAGAAGGAAAGAAGAAAGAGAAAGAGTCGAAAAAGAAGAAGCAACGGTGCTTTGGTCAATCAGAGAAACAAGAGACTCACTCACCGTTCAAGCTTTTACTAAATGTTTATAATTTTCCAGGCACTATGCCCATCATTGAGAAAATACCTTTAAGAAGTAAGCATCCGAGGAGAGAAACGTACATGTAGATCATGGAATACACACCAAAGATGAAGATTTATATTAGAGTGCTCTAGTGACAAAAGGAGAAAAGAATTCACTCTGATGGATTAGAAAGAAATATTTGACCATGACCTTAAAAAAAAGTATTTCAATGAACCTCAAAACTGGAAAGAATCTGGGGGCTTCCCTGGTGGCGCAGTGGTTGAGAGTCCGCCTGCCGATGCAGGGGACACGGGTTCGTGCCCCGGTCCGGGAAGATCCCATGTGCCGTGGAGTGGCTGGGCCCGTGAGCCATGGCCGCCGAGCCTGCGCGTCTGGAGCCTGTGCTCCGCAACGGGAGAGGCCACAACAGTGAGAGGCCTGCGTACGGCCAAAAAAAAAAAAAAAAATGGAAAGAATCGTTCCTCCTATGGAAATAGCTAAAAAATTCCCAGACGTGAGACAGTTTATCTGGTGTGATTGGAGAATGAGAATTCTTCAAGCAGTGCTGGCAAACAGGACACATAAAAGGAAAGTAATGGGAAACTAAGCTAAAAGGCGGGGCTGTGATAATATTGTGAAAGAAACTGCATCCCATAGGAGGCAGTTTGGAACCAATTCTATAAGCACACGGACACTGAAAAACAGTAGCATGACCACCAATTGTTCCAATCAGTTATGAGATGGGCCACAAGTAGTTTGTTAATTATAATTTACAAACTCATGTTTGTAAATTATATGCTTCTAAAAAGTCACTCAAAATTTTCACTCTCATAACATCACACTCATGAACTGGTTTTCCACTATTCTTTCTTGAGTGTGAGGGTAGGATGTACGATCACAATTGGGGAGTGGTGGAATTTCAATAATCCTTTAATAATCACAGGAAAGTGTCAAAAAAGTGATTTATAAAACAGGTGTATTATGGCAGGAAAGTTACATATGTATATATACATAGAAAGAGAAGAATCATTGACACAAACCATGTTAGGTAAGTTCAAAATCAGATGAAAAATTCTAGAGTGCCTGAGGAAAGGATGAATAGATGGAATAAACACAAGAAAAGCCGACACACATGAAAATAAAGGTTAAATGTCAGTACCTGTATACAATAAATCCTAGAAAAATATAAGGGGAAAATGTAAGAGTTTGCATAAGTTATCTGAAGACATGTGATCCATAATTTCACAGATATATCACACACAAACACCCATAAACAAACATAAACTCAGACTGAAAGATCCCAAAGTGTGCCAGAGGTGATAAATAAATCACTCTGGACATACTACAGTAAAACTTAATATCAAAGACCAAGGAAGCATTCTATAAGTTCCCAACAAGAAATGGCAGATTGTGAAACCAGGAAAAGCATCGTATCAACATTCTTTAGGAGGCAGTAGGGGGCAGTGCTTGATGGCAAACACTAGCTCTAGCTCTAAAATTAAACAAGACATCTAACTTCCCCATAGCTCAGTTTCCTCATTTGTATAATAAAGATAACAATAATTTCTATGTCATAAGATTGTTGGAAGTACTAAATTCATTAGAATATGTGAAACCCGTAAAAATACATTAGTAGTCACTATATGGCTATAAATGATTATTTTTCTCAGATTTCTTGGTAGCATTATTTGATGGAGGAATACCACAGGATAGCATTTGCAAGGTGCTTAAGAAAAGATAGTCCATGTTAGAATTTTATATCTATTTGAATAATCATTTAAATACAAGAGTGAAAGAAAATAAGAAAGAAATCAAGATAAATATTTCAGACATGACATTAATAACTTACAATTATATATGAATTTGTAACTATTATTCATGCTCTATCCAAAGTTTATTGAGGGACTGTTAAGTGCCAAGTATTATTTTAAATTGTTTATATATATGAACTAATATACTATTCGCATAAGCCCCATGTGGAGAAGAGAGGTTCACCAAGGGTCACGCAGGGTAAATCTGATAGGCAAT
This sequence comes from Neophocaena asiaeorientalis asiaeorientalis, assembly GCF_003031525.2. Classification (NCBI taxonomy): domain Eukaryota; kingdom Metazoa; phylum Chordata; class Mammalia; order Artiodactyla; family Phocoenidae; genus Neophocaena; species Neophocaena asiaeorientalis. The sequence continues at coordinate 927,401 of NW_020173204.1, read as the reverse complement.
CAAGTTACCGCCATAGTAAGCCTTCTTTTTAAGATCTGTAAATGTGAGACAGGTCTTAAATACAAACCATCTGTTCCTTGTTCCCTTTCTGAGTCTTTCCTCCATGAAAGTTTGTTTATAGACGTTATCTCTGAGAAATGGTCCTTGAGTATGGTTTCAGTGGTTGCAGAAACTCTGTTTCTAAGGAGTTTTTAATTTTGGTTACCTGTCCTGTTGTGTTCTCTTCCACAAAAAGAGCCAATTTGTCGTTGAGTTCAATTACGGATAAAACCAAATACTTCCTAACAAAGGATTGCCACTAGCTGGTTGGCCCTCACAGGGAAATGTGTGCAAAACAGAGAACTTTACTGTTTGTTTGTTTGTTTTGGACAAAATATGCACACATTTCTCCCAGTATGTGAGTTATAGCAAGAAATGACTACAGAGAGAGGAAATAATATTAAAGTTACAGACCTTGACTTTTCACTGGTTAAGAAATAACAGTGGTTGGTTAACTACCCAGAACCTCAAGGATACAATCACGTAAGAAAATAGCTAAGGAAAAACAGCTTAAAAAAAAAAAAAAAAAGCATGCAGATGCAAGCATAGCCACAGTCATCTAAATCTAGTTCTGTAGGTCTGGAGTGGAAGCTGGTCATGTCCTACAACCACCACCTTGACACAAAGCCCTGCGGTGCAAGCTCTTTCCATCTGAAGACCATCTGCGTCTAAAAAACTCTTAAGAATCCCTAATTTTATATGTCCTAAAGGGATGTCAATTCTGTTGCCAGTGGGTTAAACCCTGTGTCTTTTTTAGCTAGGACACATGAATATAGGTTTTCACTTTCTGGAGTCTAACTGCGTTCTAGTGGTCAAAATTACCCTACAGTTCCTTTCCATTGTGGGTCCTAGGCCTCTTTTTTTTTTTTATTGGTGTCTTTTCCAGATGACAAAGTCTCTGTTTTTTAGGGCATGTAGAGGCCACCTGGGAGAATGTGAAGGAAATACAACTCATACTTCCTGGTGATAACTGGTTTTATTGCTTGCAGGAATCCCTTACAGTGTTTTGCCACATCTGCAAGGTAGACCCCCAAACTGGGGGGAGAAATACACAGCCTTAAAGGAAGACCTGTGATATGTTTTTATGACGTGAGTCAATGAGTACACATTTGAGCTTAAAAATACCACTGACTTTCTCTGCTTTTCATGAGGATTGGAAGTGATAGGGACCATACGATTTCTGGGTAAACAGCAAGGATTTGCAAAGTTCTCCAGTAAGTATCCCAGTAAAATGAGTGCCTCTAATGGTGGAGAGATAGGCTGGAATTCTCCAGTTTGGAAACGCAAAGTCAAGTTAACTTTTTTGCTACCGTCCGAACCATACCTTTCTAGCCAAAAAGTTTTGTTCCACCTTGAAAATTAGCACTTATTGAGTAGGACGTTCAAACTCCATAACAAGGTGTAATTGTAGAACCCATTCGTAGGTGTTCAAAGGTATCCTGACACTTGAGTTCTCATCCATGTCCCATCTTTACAGTTTTCCTGGGGTTAATCTGGTGCAGGTGAGACATGCAAACTGCGATAGCTTCAGCAAACTTAATGCAATTTTCTCAACGACACTGAGAAAGTACAGTGATCAATGGGTCCTCCTTGGGGTTTGGCATAAAACTCTTGCAACATTCCAGTTGAAGGCTTCTGGTGACACCAAGCAGTCACTCTGAAGGTGACAGAGATTATCCTCATGTGATGTTTCTCGATAACTCTTTTCATCCTCCAAAACAGCTTGTGTCGCAAAGAACCCTCTTCAGTTAGTCTTTGGGGTTTGAAGGGTAAATGGGAAATTTGAGTGCTTGGTACTACACTGGAGGAGTTTCCATTGATTTCCCTTTTTTTCCCCTTTTGTTTCGCTCATCAAAGTTTTGGAGGTCTGGCAATAGGACTATTTTCCATTCCAGCTTTCGCTTGTCTATTAAATCCCCTATTTCTGACTTAAGGCCACTCAGAGAAAATGGGGAAAGAGCTGTGGTCACATCATCTCCAAGATCTACACCTGAATGTTTTCTGAATGTGTTAAAGAGCCTATCCTGAACGTCTCCAACGTATTCATCTTTTTGTTTGCTTGTTTTGGAGCATGTCCTCCGAAAACGCTGTCTGGTAATTTATAGTTTTCTGAATTCCTCTGGTTTTATTACGGAATTTGAGGATTCTGAAGTCATACTCAGGGAATTCACAGTGCCTTTTCCATTCAGTTTTATTGCACGTGTGGTTCCTAATAACATATAAATGACTTGATGTAGATCTGGGAGCCTGGAATTACATGTTCCTAGAACTATTGCAAATTGCTCTCTAAATTTCTGCCGACCCGGCTAGGCTTTTGGAAAGTCTTTGAAAACCACTTTCAGGTCAGACAATGACCAGAGCTTAAATTCCACCATAAGGGGCTTGTTCTGATCCGGGTAACTTTCAGAGCCAATTCAGCTTTTAGAGTTTCTGGCTGGCCACAAGGAAAGGGAAGCTAGTCGGAAAGAGTGTAGGGGCAAGGGATAAGAGAGGGCCACGGGATGGAAGAAGAGGGGTAGTAAAATGAAAGGTTTTATAACAGATTCAAGTTATGATTTGGGTGGATCTAAAGGAGAGATAGCCTTTTGCATTTTTCATTTGTCTCTTCCACAGAATAGTTAGAGAGGCAACTGTGGAATCTGAATTTCTCTTGCAAGCTTCCTTAAACAAAAAAAAAAATACAGGTCACTGAATGTTTGGAGATCTACTCCATGTCCACTCTAAGGCACTGCTCAAAGGAACCATTCTGTTCTCATGAAAAGTTTCCCCGAATGGCCACTGAAATGCTATATAACCGTTGAGAAAATTATGCCATTTAGAAAGAGGCTCACATGTATTAGAATGTACCTATATGTACGGGGCAGGAACCTGGCCTGTAGGAGACAGGAACTTGGGTTTAGTCTGAGACAAACCCATGACAGTCTGGCAACAGTCAGTCCAATCAGTGGTTTGCTCACCTTATGTCCTGGGCTCTCCAACCTAGTGGCTAGGCAATCTCCAAAGGCAAACCTGACAAGTCTTAAGCTCTTGGAAGGTTTGGACATGAACTTCCTGCTACCAACTACCAACAGAAAATAATGAAGAGTAGTGACAAAAAGCAACGTTGTAGTAATGAGGCAGCTTTCGACCAAGGATACACTGTTTTCAAAACTGATCAAAGAATCAAAGCATTCCTGAAAGGGATTCTTAGGGGACACAATACACTTAGCGTTTGGTAGCCTGATGAACAGAAATTGGAACTGAGATCCACTGTGAGACTTACCCCCTCACTGTAGGCCTCAGTGGTTTCCCATGTTTCTGAACTGAAGGTCTTAGGCTTCAGCGGCAAGGGAAGTGTCAACAGGATCTTGGTAGGACATCCAGGTTGTTGAACTTCCCAAAATATCACCAGCAAACCTTTGAACAAACAAAAGTCACAGTTAGTATAACTTACTGCAGTACGGGAGAATACTGTTTTGACAGAGTCTAAGCCGTGTTTCAAGAGAGTTAAGTTAGAAGTAGAATAATTGTAGGACTCTGGGGTCTGGACTTGAGTAGGTTAAAGTGGGTCTGCAAAAGTGGAGAACTGTGTAGGACTGGGCAAAGTTCATGATGTAGTAGTTTAGGACTGGCTGACACAGGGGAGTGAGGGTCTTGATGAACAAAATGTCATTGACAAGCAGGTTGTCTGTCACATGAGATTACTGTCTTCAATATACAGACTTGTGGGCATTTCCTGAAGCAAACAGTGGACTTAATTATTAGTTTACAATCTTATCTTTCTCAGGCTAAAGCTTCCTAGAAGGAACAACTAAATCACATTGACTTTAAGTCTGCATCATTTTATCTAAGTCATGATCACAGATGGTCTCAATTCTCAAAGACTAAGATTTTAATATTACAGAAAGGAGAATTTCAAAGAAAATCATCAGAAGTTACAAAAATGGACATTATACACTAGTAAAAGGAAAATTATATCAAAAAGATACAGTCATCATGAACCTCCAGGACTTAGCAATATAGCATCAAATTATATAAAGAAATAACTGAAAGAATTAGAGTTAGAACCAGAAAATAAAGTCAATAATTATAACTGGAGATTTTAACAAGTCACTTCCAAACAAGATTTGAATACTATAATTAATAAGCTCAAACTCAATATCCAACAAAGAGAGCACACAAAGAATGAGTTCCAGTAACTGACCATGTACAGTCACAAAGAAAGCCTCAATGCATTTCTAAAATCAACATAATCTATAATACAACTAAATATAATAAAATTTAAAATTAATAACAAAAATTCCATCAGTCTGTAAACTAGAAAAAGAAAAGAAAATAACTTTTCAGGTAAAGAAAAAAATCATAAGGAAATTAAGATAAATTTACAACTGTTCAGCAAAGAAAGCACAACAGGCCAAAAGTGGCAAATATACAGGTAAAGCAGAATATAGATGGAAGCATATTTTTAAAGTATGTTCATCAGAAAATAGAAAGACAAAAGAAAACCAGTCTAAGAATTCAACTAAAGAAGTTTGAAATACAGCAACAAAGTAAAATTAAAGAAGCAAGAGGGCAGAATAACTGAAATTAGAAATAAATGAACTAAAGAAGATGGTCCGAATGGATACTGGAGGACATAGAACGAATACAGTATTTTCATTATGTGCCTTCAAACAAAACAGAAACCCAATACATAAGACAGACAAGAGGTGTCACTCTGGCTGCGGTCTGGGGAGAGGACAAGAGGAGGCTTGCTCACTAAGTCCCCTTCCTCAATTTCCTTCCGCTGAGGAACACTGAAAAATCATCATTTTAGAAGCCCGGTTATTAAACAGGTCCTGTATGAAGCTAGTGCTGGACTCACAAACCAGGAAAAAGGCCCTTCTTATGCGTCAGAGTGTGCTGGTGGTAGGAAACATTTTCTAGGGGGAAAGCAGGCAACACCAAAACATACAAACAAACAAAGAAACAAGCCCTGAAACAACTAACGCAGGACTGTTTCCTGGGATTTTTTCTTTTTCCCCACTCAGGTACACTTTTTGCAGGATTTCCTTTACTTAAAATAATAACTGTAGTAGGAAGATAACATTTTTGAGAGGAAAAAAAAATAAAGTCTACGTGCTTACTGCTGTATTTCAAAGAAAACAAATAATATACTCAATATGACACATTCTGATTCTGCTGATTTCACAGTCCTCACCCTATGCTAGGCTCCAGGAGTGGTGGAAACACCTGAGATTCTCAGCTTGGTTGCCTATCAGGATTCTGAAGCTCACATCTTACCCCAGGCCAATCAAGCAGAATCTCTTACGGTGCACTCAGGCATGCGTGTTTGTGAAGTCTCCTTTTGGTATTCCAGGCGCAAAGCTGAGAACCACTGGAATAGGGAATGGTTAAAAGGAAGCTCCAGCGTCTACTTGAATCCCACCCAGATCTGTCCTTAGCTCTTTCCTTTCCAGGGCTTTATCGGTCTCTGAAGACAAATACGGCGAATTAATCAAACAGGCAGATAGCAGGAAGACAGCGGGAACACTGCTACCCTGAGAGCGCCAGCATCCTCGAACACCTCAACAAGCTATGATGATGGACTCGCTCTGAGAGGGCAGCACCTAACCAAGAGAAACCACGAAGCTCAAAGCTTGGGCACAGTAAACCAACTACACAGATGTAGGGTAACTTGGACGTGACTAAACAGTAGTACAGGTGAAACATTTTTGAGGAATTCAGCTGACTTTCAACGTAGTGAGTCAACGCTGATTTGGCTGCCAGAAAATAAACTCCATCCAAGGCGGCATCAGCAAATGTATGATGTCTGGACAAGGAAGACCCTTTCTGCAGGCTTGCTGGAACCCTTTCAGTACGGAGTTACGTTCTGGGGCGTATACTGTCTGAAGAACATGGAGAACTATATTATGGTGGATGAGGGAACTTGGAGCTGTCTTTAAAAAGGGGCGGAAGGGAGGAAAAGAGCATAGGGAGAACACGACAGATACTTTCAAAGTATGTGAAGAACTCACATAAGGAAGTTAGAGTCGCTTTGCGGTGTAAAGTCCAGAAGTCAGAGCAAAGGACAGATGGGAGGAAGCACTTCGCAGCGATGCTGACCGTCAAACGGGCAATGGACAGCCGCGCAGAGCGGGGACTCCCGTCCCGGGCGGTACCGAGGCTTCAAGTAAACCGGGGGGAGGGGAGTTTCAGAACCTGCAGCGCGTTGCCTCAGATGGGAAAGTCTCCTCTCCACCCCGGGCAACCGTCCCCGGGGTGCCCTGCCAACCAGGAGATGCTGTCGCCTTCGGCAGATGTCGCTTCCGACGACAGCGTGCTTAACACGTGTCTCTCCGTCACCCCCTTTCTCACTGAAAGCCAACGCCGCCCCTAAGCTTCTCGGTGAGGAGCCAGTTGCTCCTTCCGCATCTGCCCCGAGTCTGCGCTCCCGGGCCTTCCCCACACGGCCTGCCCTCATTCGGCTGCCCCGGGCCCCCGTGTGGCCCAACGGGCGGGGGTTCCCGGGCCCCGGCGGGGTCTCCCCTCGGGGCTGACTTTCTCTCGCCCCTTCTGGAATCCGGGGCTCCTTCCACCCCTCGAGCGGGACGCCCAAGGCCGGGCTGCCGGGACTCGGACCGGAGCCCCTGGCTGCCGAGGACAAAGCGCGGGCTTGGTCCTCTCGAGCCACCTCTTGAGCCGGACGCGGGCGAAGCCAAGGTGGGTGCGCGCCCGCGCGCTGCGGGGTCGAGCCGCGGGGGCTTCGGGTCGCTGAGGACCCGGAACGGGCGCAGAGGGCGGGTTCGTGTTTCACCTTGTGTGCCTGGGCTCCACAGTTACAGCGCTGAAGGTAGGGTTTCTGGGAGGAAAGTTTTCATAGAAAATAGGACATTAAGTTAGGCGAGCGAAGGGCCCGGAAGGTGGCTGGTGACAGCGATCGTGCAGCCGCCGGAGGGCGGCCCCCGCCGGTGCGCCGAGCGCGCCTGGAACCCGGCGCGGGGAGAGCCCGAGTTCAAGCCGTCGGGAGGGCTCTGCTCTAACCTGGCAGGTTAGCGGGACTCCAGCGGCTCCCGGGCTTGGGTGAGCAGTCCTCCGAGGCTTGCTTTCCTGGAGAATTCCTCCGATGTGGCATTTAGTAACCGGGCTTGAGGGCCTCAGACTGCAGATTCACTCGGAGCAGTTGGTCGAGCTGGAGATGCAACAGGATCTCCCATCACCATCACGCATGGCTTTTCAACTTAGCAAACGCTGCGTTTCTGAAATTTGGTCGTCAAGTACTGAAAAGTAAGGTGGATTTCCTTGTTGGTTTTTAAAATGCGATGTTTAACTCTTTGCCTAAAAAATGTTGCCAGGAGACTGTTGAGACTTTGGGATTTTCAAGTGTCGTATCGTGTTGGTGCCCGCTTCTCCCTTGATCTCCTGAAAGAGTATCTATTTACCTTAAAAGTTCAGAACTGACCTAAGGATGGAGAGTATGCTTAGAAGAGTTCTTAAATTCCTGAAGAAGTTTTATATTCCACAGAAGACTGGAAGTGTCGGTTCACACACTGGCAGTACCCCTGGCTGGAACTAGATTGCAGCACTTTATTTCACCTGACGGCAAGTGAAGGGCCAGGGGTGTGCAGTTGCCACCCTTGAGTGGACTTTATTGATTAGCATCTATCGAACGTGTGCAAATTAAATTGCCTTCCCGGTTTTATTTTGAAATACGCTGTAAGACTGAGTTTTGAAAAACCAAAATACTTTCGTGTTTAAGTTTTGGGAAAAAATTGAAATATTGGAATTTCAATTGTGGGATCAAGGGGGGGAAAAAACTATGGAGTAGAAACATATACATGAAAGTTCAGAAAAGAGCGCTCTATGTGCATTGTGAAATAATTTTCAACACAGATATTTACATTGGTGTAATTATTGCCCTGAGAAAGTCTTCCTATCCTCAAATGCCACAAAAATGTAACTTTAGACCCACTAACACTTCCTGTAATTTAAATGCCTTGGATTTCATGGTATCGATTCACTTTGTTTCCTCCAATGATTTATTCCAAGTATGACTTAGGAAGGCAACTCCTCCCTATTGCCTATGTTAACTCACTTTGGTTTACGGCAAGAAAGCGTGAAATAGGAGGTGAAATGAGCAGCCTGTCCTGATAAGCCTAGAGCCTGTGTGAGAGTTGCTGCCTGCTGGGTGGATCCTGAATGGATGGATGGGCCCGTGTGTGCCTGTGTTTACATCTGTGTGGCTAGAGGATAAAAGTTAATGTGTTTTTAGTTTTCAAAATTGTCTTCATTGGTGATGTAATGAGAGCTTCCCTTTGCCATGAGAATCTTTGTGCATTCTTGTTGGCTTTTCATATTTGACCGTCTCTTATATATTCTGTATGGTGAGTATGGGTTGATAACTCTGTATGCGGTATGGACGCTTTTCCACACGTGACGGCACCTCGTTCTAAGGCTCTGAGTTCCACAGACCACAAGGCAGTGTTACTCCCGCACCGAAGTGTTCCCCAGTGGTTGAGTAGCAGCCTGAGAGGGCATGTGTCATTAATGCCTGTGGCGAACTGCTGTGTCCTTGCCAGGAAGAGTCCAAGACACATGGTCCAAAGACTCCATGTCTCTCCCTAGTGGACAAGACTAGTCCCTCATTTGGACGTAAGCCCTGGACGGGAGCTGATTGTTAATTTTCTGTGCTTTACATAAACCCCAAGAAGAGATTAGAGGAAGGTTAATAGAAGATGCTAGATATACATAGTCCCCAATAAATGCAGATTCTTGGTAATTTACGCTTCAGAAGTGTTTTTTAATATTAAAATAAAATAGAAAACAGCTTACAGGGTGTGAACCAATGTTAGCCATACCCTTCTTCACCTCATCCCCAAAGCCATACAGAAAATTGGAGGTAAAATCACAAATGGAAGCCAGATCTCCTTGTTTCTAGACCTATATTTACTGTTATTAGGTTCCTCTTTCTAATTATTCATGGTTGTAGACTTACTAAAAACTTCTGAAGTGTTTTTCCCAAGGATGTTAGTGGAAGCAAGTCAACATCAGAAAAGTAAGGCAAGCAAAGTATTGCCTAATTATATAATTAAAATTAACCACACATGATGGGGATAAAAGAGGAAATATTTAAAATTATCATCAAACTAAAGAAACCTGCAAAACCTAGAAAAAGCACTAGATCACTGACTATAATCGTTTGCCAATGTGAGATTAAATAGTTTTTTTTTTTCCTTACCTGAGAACAACCAGTTCACTGTGGTTGGTTGGAGTTGAGTGTGGTTTTAAGAGAAAGGTTGGTTTATGATTAACAAAAGGAGGAGTTACTTCATTACTTCATATCATGAAATATGCTTTTATTCCAAAAGGTGGGTTGGACTGGGAGTTTAAATATCTAGATCCTTACAGGTTGTTAGAGTAATAAATGCAAGGAGAGCATATCTTACATTGCAAATGCCTTTGTTAATAAAGATTGAACTCAACAAAAGAAAGCTTAAAGATTTACAATCTTGTGTCAATTAAGTGAATGATCAAAAAGATCAGGGCTTCCCTGGTGGCGCAGTGATTGAGAGTCCGCCTGCCGATGCAGGGGACACGGGTTCGTGCCCCGGTCTGGGAAGATCCCACAGGCTGCGGAGCGCCTGGGCCCGTGAGCCATGGCCGCTGAGCCTGTGCGTCCGGAGCCTGTGCGCCGCAACAGTGGGAGGCCCGTGTACCGCAAGAAAAAAAAAAAAAGATCAAATATTATTACATAGACAAGTGTAACTATCTAATTTTCTGTATTACATAAATAACTTTAAATATCCCTAAATTTATAGTTTAAGTGCAAAAAAACTGATTAGCTTAGTATTAACACTAGTTGCTTTAATGAGAATAGCTATTTTCAGTTAACATAGTAAAAGTGCATATGGTTTATGGTGACTGTCACAAAAAAAACTTCCTAATGATGGCAACTATTTTGTAACATGCCTTATTTTCTTTCTCATCATTTATAATTCTGCACACTTTTGTATTTGTTTTATTTTTTTATTTACTGTTTCAAAGTAATCAGTGGCAGTGTTTCTCAAACTACCATCTTTGTGCTAACTGCATCTGAACTCCCTACGGGTCTTTAATTTTTTATTTTTTCCTTACCTGAGAACAGGCAGTCCCTGGACTTGGGTCTAGGAACATACATTTTTAACTAGCATCCTAAGTCATTCTCATACACAGTGACAGTCTTACACTCAGTATCTCTGGTGTGTAACAATGACTAATTTCATTGGTTTTATCATATTCATTACATAGTTTTTGTGTTTGCAGGGTAATCTGTTAGGGATGGGGCATCTTAAAAGACAGAAGCCATTTTCCTCTCTTCAAGGAGCTTGCAACTCAGGTAGGAAAAATAAAGCCTGAAGCGCAAAAATACTGTGAGTTATTGGAAGAAGAGTACCAAAGCATTGTCTGTGTCCTCAGGTTTGGGCAAGAGAGTCATCCATGTGGCCTAGTTGGTCTGGGTGCCTTGACTTAGGGCAGAACTTGAGCTGTAACTTGGATAGGAATTTCCAGCAGATGACTACATCAAACATCCCTTTCAGGTCTTGGATGGAGTGAGGAAGTGAGAGCGCAAGTAGAAGTGTTTGATGGCAGCCGAGGGGTTATATAGAGTAACAGTGAAGACTCTTAAATAAGAATAAGCTTTCAAGGTGGATGGAGATCACAGTGTATATGGCCTGAATCAGTTTAAGGAATTTGAATGCTCTGAGTCTTGCTGTGAGTCTTGGAGGGTTATTCATGATTTAAGCACCTGAAAGACATAGGTAGTAAGAAGGCTATTGGAAATCATTTATGGGATTGATTAGAGGTCCGACAGACTTCTGCTGGGGGCCTGATCTAGTTGAGAGGCAGCAGTAATAGTCTAGAAGGGAAGTGACAAATAGAGCAGAGTGAGGACAGTGGAGACAGAAGAAGGAGATGTTACAGAGGAAGAACCCATAGATCTGGTGACTGATTAATATGAAAAGTGAGGGAGTGGGAGACATTAACCTTGGCATCAGTATTTTAACCATAGGAAAACGTTGGTCCTACTTGTAGGACTACAGCACTTCAGAGAATAGAAGAGGCTGGTTTTCATTGATGTATGCTGGAAGCTGAAGGCATTATTCCGTAAGTCACTTAAGATTTCACTAGACCTAAGACTCTTTGGAGAAGTAAAATAAGCTTTACAAATTTACATCCCATAAAAGGAAAATAACTGTCTAGCATCAATAGGACTTAAACTTTCAAGAACTGTGTGAGCTCTTGACAAGTATTATTACAATCCTGAAAGGAAAATTACCAGTGTGCATATCCTATTACCCTGCGTTAGAAATGAGAAGGTAAATTTTATTCAAATAAAATAGGCCATAAATGTGGCTGTAATTTTTAATCATTTACTTGCAGCCTGCTCGGTGCTGCTTCTTTTTTTTTTTTTTTTTTTTTTTTGCGGTACGCGGGCCTCTCACTGCTGTGGCCCCTCCCGTTGCGGAGCACAGGCTCCGGACGCACAGGCTCAGCGGCCATGGCTCACGGGCCCAGCCGCTCCGCGGCATTGTGGGATCCTCCCGGACCGGGGCACGATCCCGCGTCCCCTGCATCGGCAGGCGGACTCTCAACCACTGCGCCACTAGGGAAGCCCTCGGTGCTGCTTCTTGCTTCATGATATTTCTCTGATGTACTTCAGATACCCATACTTTTTCGCAGTAACCAACCATCAGTCTTTAGAAACGAAGTTCAGTATTAGGGACATGTGAAATGTTTGTGAAAATGGAAACCTTTGAACCCTCTTCCTCTCTTTACCTCACTCTGCATCAATTCATGTTAGAGGCTCTGAGTCTGACATAATTAGGTTATAACTGTAATGTCCTGAGTATCTGTAAGTTAATTTCATTTTGTTTTTCACTACATCCCCCGGAGATGGATGTTATTATATTTTATTAAAGATGACGAATCTAAGACTCAAGTGACTCAACCAGGAGCAAGAATAGAGCTTTTTTCTTTTTGAAAAACTTTTGCAGCATGTATTTTAGAAAAGCGTGGTAATGGGTTTGAGCCTTTGGGCGTTGCTAAAGACCCACTGTCCATACTGCCTTCCTCCTTCCTGTAAGCTGTAGCAGTGTGCAAGGGGGCAGAGAGAAGTATTGCTGTACAGCGAGGACCCCCTCATTACTTTTATTTCGGCCACATTCCCCACAATGGAACAATCTGAAAGAAACCCGGACTTTCTTCCAGGGTTCACCATATGGTGCCCTCTGATTAAAGATGGATCATAACTGGCCTAATCCATAGTACTGTTGTAAGAATGGCTGCAGAACTGGAGGCCTAAGCAGGCCTCCTGACGATAATTGAACAGTTTTTCTAAGTTGCACTAATATAACTTCTGTGAAACATTGTGATCTTACTATGTCAAGTGACCTCTCAGGATTAATTGGATTTGGAAAGAACAGACTTTAGTTGCAGAGGCATGATACTTCCTCCAACGTCTAAACATTACCTTGTCCCCCCTTTCACCTGTTACATCATTCCTGGCGGATAAAAGCATTCTCTAAGTACTACACAGGCCTACTTTTTGTTGCAAAACACATATTTGTCACTTCCCATTTGTACAAGTTGTGAATTACGGTATCATTAATTTTTCACATTAGAAATATTCGCGTAGCAGAGAACTTTAAACAATAAGAGGTAATAGTTCATTTGATTTATAATGTAACGCTAAAGTTTACTGTACATAGTTTAGATCTGTCAGTGTAATCGTTTCTTCTGAAATTTACTCAGGCAGATCTTTCAGGTGCTTCCAGCCCTCAACTGAGTTACTGTTTTTTCAGAGTTCCTAGTTTAACTGTTGGAGAGAGAAGAAGTTGTGTTGATTTAATTCTCTTTATTGGGCATCCATCATAGACTCAAATAGGCGCCTTAAATTGAAATACCTTTTGCCGGTGGATTCTTACCCTTTCCTGGTACTGATAGCACCCTAGTAGCTTTCAGATGTTAGAAGGGATTCCTGATGATTCCTTTTCTGCAATTCTGAAACCCCAAACCTCATTTTCGTAAATTGTTTGGTGCTATACCTTGATCTGATCTGACATAAAGCTATTTATAGTCTTTATTTATCCTCTAAGTTTGAATATATCTAAACTTCATTGAAGAAATAGTGATGTATTTATGAGATGCTGCCATAGACCTTGCTGGGGGTTGGGAGAGAATTAAAATGTATATGGACTGGGTTTCTTGAAAATTCTGGGATCTGAAGTTCATGCAATCCCCAGGGCTTATGGTAAGGGATTGGACTGGAGAGCTGTTCTTTTCCAAAGGGCTTCCTTCCTCAGTCACCTGTTGCCTGAGTGACAGCCTGGAAGGGAAATTGAAGGACTCAAGAAGGAGGCCCTGTGGACACCCCTACCTCCATTTTACCCATTAGAACAAGGTTTATGTACTTTTCACTCCAGATTCTCATAGTTAAATCTACTTCGATTCAGGGGCATTTTAGTTAATTCTCACTAGCGGCAGCTTCAGTTCTAAGCAGGAAATTACAATGCAGTGAGTGATACAGAAAAATGTAGAGTGAGTGATTCCTGTCTATGACAGGAATCAAGAAACTTACTCATTAAAAATACCAGAAATGAATTAAACGCAGACAGTATAAGGGATTTTTTTTGTAAGAGTCTGCCGCTTTACCAGAAGTCGTTGGCTAGGCTTCTGGGGTATGCATGGGCAGTCATGGGAAAGGTGGGGTGATGTTGAGTCAGCTGTGAAAAACGGGTAGATGCTGGTTACGGAAGGGAGGGAGGGAGGGGTATTTCAGATATTGGAGTGTGAGAGCAGAGTACAGAGGCTAGTAATGCCACTGCGGTCAGGGAGTTTTTGGGCAACTGGGAGCAGACCCCTTTGGCTGGAGAGCCCAGAGCTTCGAGGGAAACAGAAGGGAATATTGTATTATGTGTTAGCGATTTTATTTTTAAAGGCACTTGCCATTTATTCAATGTTCTAAAGAAATAAGGTTATCTTCATAAGTGAATTTTCTGGACTCCCAAAAAGTTAGCAGTTTTAAGTATAAAAACTCAAAGTTATCGCATTGATTAAAGTGTACTATACATAACTTCATTTTAATGACTCAGCTATAATGAAAACAAGAATTACTGCATTCCTCCATTGCCCTTCTTGCGACCATTATTTACCACCTCTGCTATGCAGTCACTTCTGCATGTTTTTAAAATTTATGTTTATTCTTCTCTCTTTTGCCTCCTTTCCCCCAAGGCTTCTCCTATACTTCTGTTCTTTGATGCTTGGGAGGTGTTTTTGTTTTTTATAGCTATGACCCCACCATTAAAGAATTTTATTTCAGCCTCTGGTGGTCTCACCAACTACTTCAAGAATAGCATTTGAAATGGGATTTGGTTGTATGTACCAAGAATCTAACTTCGGTGTCTTAAGCAAATTTGAGTTTATTTTTCATGCCAGTGGAGTTAAGGGCTGGTGCCATGTGAAACTCTATTTGGCTATCAATGTCCCAGACTCTCCCACATATTCTCCCCCAAAGTTGCAATAAGACTAATTCCTCTACAGCATTATGTCTGATTTCAAGGAAGGAGGAATTAGGAGACAGGAATCTGGTGCCTTGAAAGGAAAGCAAAGGCTTTCTTGAAATCTGTAGTAGATTTGCACTTATTCTTATTGGACAAAACTGTCTTTTGGCCATCCCTAGCTGCAAGAGAAGCTGAGAAATAAAGCACAGGCAACTTCGAACAAGATTGGAGCTCCCTTTATAAGGAAGAAAAGGAGAATGGATTTTGAGTAGCCTGTGTTTGGTTTGTAACATTGTATCAATATGGTTTCTAATTTTGTTTTCTTTTTCCCACAGATTTCTCACTTTTTTCTCATGCTTGCAAACTTAGTGCCTTCCTTGTATACTCATGTGAAAGATTAATGTTATTGAAGGATTAAATTTTAAGTTATATGAATGTTATTATGTAAGACCTTTTGACTGTTCAAAAGATTTCAAGTTTAGTCTGGAGAGAGAGTTCTTACCTGAAACATTTGTAGAAAATGAGAATTTAAACTTACTAATTTTGTTGTGTCAAAAGTAGGTGTAGTAACAGAAGGGGAAAACTTGGGAAAGCTAGTACCCTTGAAAGATATTCAAGTTATGTAGATTTCTGTGTAAGAAAAATCAATACCAAATCAAGCAAATATAACATTTTTAATTTAAATGTTTTTAATATTGGTGTTGGTTTTCCTTTTACTTTGTATTTTGTGTGAGGTTGGAAAGAGAAAATTTTCTGATTTTACTTGATTTCTTTCTAATGGATTCATCTCCCTTGCTTCATGCCTAACTGTAATAGGACTTTCTTCAGCCAACATGCTCATTTTTTCCTCTCACTGAGCTATAACTTTTGTGAGACCAATTTGGTGTTTGTGGAGACTTCCAGTGTCTGTGTGGAAAGTGAGGGACAACTATTGTCAGATCACAGGCTACTCTGATAACAGATAATCTGATAACAGATAATGACCTTACTGTGTTGATTTTCAGATCACCAGCTTGTGAGAATGGCAAAAAAGGTACGCATAAGAGGGAGATGGATGATTAAAATTTCTTCACACTACCAATAAAACACCAGGTACAGATTCAGCTGGGTTGTCCTCACAAAGGAAAAGCAGGGGTTACTTCTCCCAGGTGGAGTGTCCACGGTCTTACTACCAGATACAAGAATCTTCACGTGTGTTCTGTGGTTTCTGCCTGCACCTCTTCATGTGTCTTATACATTTACTGAGAAGGAAAATGGGAAACGGAAGCTCATAAGCATGTATTCAGTGCATGTCTGATGCTCATGGAGCCCTTGGGCACAGTTCTCTGTTATTTCTTCATTACCTTTAATATTTTGCCATATTGATTTTGTTATTCAAATTTGTAAACCTATGTGTTAAACACATTTTTTTTTTTCCAGTGAGCAGACCATGTATCAAATGTAATGGGAATTTGACATGAAAAGACATTTCGAACAGAGAAGGAAACGACTGTTATGAGTGTTTGAAGTTCAAGTATTTACCTTGTTTAATTTCCATAGATCATCACCTGATACACTAATAAGATTGGGCCAGTTTATGTTATCTTAAACTTTTCCCCCTGCAACTGGATTATTTATCCTTAATGGTTTGAATTATTCTTCCTAATCTGCCTTAGGGACAATTTTCATACGTGCTGATGTTTCAAAGTAGTCTCCATTAGAATTTAATTATTTGATGCCAAGCGCTGATTCTTTTTTTTTTTAAGTGCATTTTCTTGAGAAAAGTTAAGTTTTGCACATTCATTGGTGATTTGTACTTTATGTGAATGAATGATGAGAGTGTGTTAGGGCAGAGGGAGAGAAGGAATGGGTATGTACCTAGAGGTCACGTCACAATTGGCTACTCTGAGGGTGGAGGGGAGGCAGAGGAGAAGGTGCTCGTCATTCAGAAAAGCCAGACCTTCGTGTGTGACAGCTGCCGTGGAATTCTCGTAACGTTTATTGAGCTCTTTATCCTGATCACTTCAAACCAGCTTGGCAGGGCATCTGTTGCTCAAATAGGAGCTCAGCTATTTTTCAGGGGCAGTGGTCCAGAGGACACGATAATAGAAATACATAATTTCAAAGTTGAGTATATGTTAGATACTACTTTTATTCTCTGTTTGGCAAGTCTGTATTGAGAATTTATTCCACTCTGCTTCCTCAGGGAGATAGCCTATTCAGGTCACTGGAAATAACATGTCAGGTTTGATAAGAGACTTCATATGTAGCCAACTAAACCTGCTAAATATATTTAGAAAATCATTCTAGTGACTAATATCTTAAAGTGTTTCCACAATAACAATGTTGGTAATGTTAGGATTTACCCTTTTGCATTGGAAATGACTTGTCAAGTCTTCAAAGAGACTTTATGAGCAGCCAAATATACTTGCTAAGTATATTTAGAAAGACTTTTACTAATATAAAGTTTTTTTTAACATAGCCTCTTAATTTTAAGCAATAATACTGATTGAAATCATTAGGTAGCTGGGAAGAGAAGTTAACTTGGTTTTTATTCGTTTAACATTTCTAAATATTTTCAGTTTAATGGGAAAAGAGGAATAAGATCCATCTACAATTGGAAGTTTCAATATGTAGGGTTACCAGGAAATAGGATTTTCAGGGAATACAGGGGCCCGGATTTGATTCCCAGATAATTCAAGTATGCCTTCTTTAAATATTCTATTTTATTTTGTTTTTAGAGTGCATAGGGTAGTGGAAACAGCATGGACTTTGAGGGAACTCTATTTGAATTTAGCACTGCACTTAGGAGGTGTATGATCTTAACACTTCTGAGTCAGTTTCTCAACTATAAACTGGGGCAAAGAGTGTGTACCGTACAGCATTGTAAACTCACGTGAAACGCTGTCTCACAAGTTAGCTACTGGTAAACATGAGTTCTCCGTCGAGGGCCTGTCAAAACCATTCAGTGCATCAGTGGGATTCCCCACTCCTGCCTTCAGAGTCCCTACCTGAGGTTCTGTGATTCAAGGTCCACAGATGGAATAAAGTTCACCTAAATATCCATTTATTAACGTAGTATCTGCTAGCTCAATACATTTTAATAACATATGAATAACACATTGCTCTTTTCAGCATAGCTGTGACCTCCCCATTGCCAAAGCCCGTGTACGACGGTTAGAACTCCTTGTTCTGTGCTCTTTTATGCAGTGGTCAGTCAGGTGTGGCCACAAGAGAGGCTCAAGAAAGCAAAGTCTTATCGTACCCGGAGGAACGGGTCGCCAGGGGAGGTTTTGGTGAAGAGGCAGAAGGCAAGAGCGAGGGGGAAAGCTGAGACTACATACAGCCTCCCTTGCGGTTTCCCAGGGAAAGACGAGGCAGGGCAGCTTGGACAGTTAGGAATTGGGGAGTTTGAATAATTTCAGTGGCACTAAGCTAGAGGGGCGGTCCCTCGTTGCCTGGTACCTGGCCCTGGGATGGTTAAGGCAGAGGAACACTGCTTCCTGGAGTGTTTGGGCCAGAAGAGAAGGCCAGGCTCTGGATGGGTTAGTTTGTCTATCAAAGGCATGCTCCCAGCTGAGCGCTTCTAAGAACTGGCCAGCCTCAGAGCGGCAGTCTTTCCCCAACCAGAAAGGTGTTTAAATTTTCAGTTGTCAAAACATCAGAATATGCAGAAAATTTTAAATGTATACAGTGTGTCCTATTACTTGACTTGGCAACATTCGCAGTAGTTGATCTCTCCTTTTCTTGATACGCTGTCTATCTTGGTTTTCTTTGACTCAGTGGTTCTTTCTCCTCCACTGCTGGCTGTTCTTCTTCCAGAATTTTTAATACTGAAGTGCCCAGGGATTCCCCCCCGTGTCCTCTGTTCTTACAACCACTCACTCCCTTGGTGGTGTAACCCAGTCCTATGGTTGTAAATAGCCCCCAAATTGGGTCTTCAGTCCAGATCTCTCTTCTGAAGTTTAGAAGATATAACCAATTCACTCTTGCACTTCCTGTTTGGCATTTCCACACTTCTGATCTCCTCCACCCCTGGTCAGATTTGCTCTTTCCACAGCCTGCCCTAACTCAGTTAGGGTGACAAATTTCCTTAATTTGGTCAAGTCCCAATCCGTGGAGTCATCCTTGGCTTACTTCTTTCCTACCTCATATCCAAATTCATCAGGGAATCCAGTCCTGGTGGCTAAGCCTTCAAAGGATATGCAGAATCGAACCACTTCTGCACGTGGCTTCTGCCACTTCTCTCACCTGAGCCACCATTGTCTCTCAGCTGGATCACAGCACGGTCTGCCCACTAGTCCCACTGGGTCT
Source organism: Neophocaena asiaeorientalis asiaeorientalis (assembly GCF_003031525.2). Classification (NCBI taxonomy): domain Eukaryota; kingdom Metazoa; phylum Chordata; class Mammalia; order Artiodactyla; family Phocoenidae; genus Neophocaena; species Neophocaena asiaeorientalis. Next base: position 908,571 of record NW_020173204.1, on the reverse strand, counting down.
ACACTCAGCCACCTCGTGGAGTATTCTCAACAGAGCAGACACACTAACGCTTTTACACTGTAAGTCACATTACATCCGTCTCTTATTTAAGGCCTTAGAATAGCTCCCTATTTTACACAAACTAAAAGCCAAAATCTCTGCAAAGGAATAGCAGTCAGGGTCCTGCAAATGTTTTAGTTGAAAAGAACTTAATGAGTGGTCTGTTTTATAGAACTGTAGGTGTTTATGAAGCACCCAGAGACCAGCAGTGGCGGGAAGTCCTAACCATTCTATTCTTGCAGGGCCAGGATGAAGGGAATGGTGTAATCAACCCTGGAAATTGCGGGGCACCATGGCAGAGGGGCTGCCCAACAGGCTCTGGAACCATGGAACGCACACACTTGCGTGTCTACGGCGAGGCAGGCAGGAAGTGAGGGGAATATATATCCCAACCTATTTTTTGTTCACATCCTAGTCAAACACTCGGTTTTGTTATTAGCCTTTTCCATTTTAGTGGTTCTGGTGGTTCCATAATGATATTTCATTGTGGTTTTGTTTTGCCTTTCCAGAGTGACTAATGAGACTGGAGATCTGCTTATAAGTTTTTTGCCCGTTTGAATATTCTTTTCTCAAATGCCTGTTTAAGTATTTTGCTCATTTTTCTCTTTGGCTATATATCTTTTTTAAATTGATTTTTTAGAATTTCTTTACATGATTTGGACCCCAGGTTTTTGTAAGATACATACGTTACACATATCTTCTTCCATCTCCTACTGGCCTTGTTTTTATTTTTTCGTTTTTATTTTTTTCTTTTTTTAATGACTGGAACTTTTAAATTTTAATGTAGAGTGAGTGGTTCCCTCTTTTTCCTTAATGTAGAGTGGTGTTTCTTCTTTTTCCTTTATGGCTTTTCATATCTTGTTTAAGAAATCTTTGTCTATTCAGTGTCATGATGATAGTCTTATAGAAGCTTTATTGCTTTACCTTTCATGTTTAGATTTATAATCAACCTGGAATTGATATTTGTATAGGGAGGAGAGTATGAATCAAGATTAACTGTTTCCACTTAGATGTCTAAGTATCTCAGTGTCTTTCCCACTGCTCTGCAGTGTTATTCTTGCCATCAATGATCTCTCTATACGTATACCATTTTTTTCTGGACTCCCTGTTTTATATTTCACTCTGCTGTCTTGCATCAGCATCACACTGTCCTAAATTCTGTAGTTTCATAGAAAAACTTGATACATGGCACAAATACTTCTGATTTGTCCTTTAATATTGCCTTGACAGTATATGGTGGGATTATTGCATTGAATCTAAAGATTGATTTGGGGAAAACTGGCATGCTAGCAATATTGAGCCACCTTTTAGGTCTTTTAAAATTTCTCTCAAATAATATTAAAACTTTTTAAGTTTTTCCTTTTGCATAGAGGCCTTGCACATCTTCCTTGTTGGTACCTAGGTATTTGACATTTCTGAAGCTATTGGAAAGGGATTTGTTTTTGTATTTTATTGTCTGTTTTTCTGGGTCAAGTATTCTAGGTTGGCATTTATTTTCTTTCCATACTCTAAAGATTTTTTCCATCATCTTCTGACCAATCTTATTATCACTTCTTTGAACAAGAAATGGTTTTCATTGTTGGCTTTTAAGGTTTTCTGTCTTGGATTTAAGTAGTTCTGTTACACTTTTAGGTGTAGCTTCCTTTGTATTTAATCTGCTCGGAGTTCATAGCAGTTCTTGATTTTATAGCTTGGGTTTTTTTTTATTATTTTGAAAAATTCCAGACTATTATTTCTTCAAATATTTCTTCTGCCCTGCAGTCTCTATCCTTCAGTTGAATGTATGTTAGCACTCTCCACTGTCCCCTCTGTGTCTCTGTGTCACTTTTCTGTGTTGTCTATGTCTGTTATGCTTTTTCTCTAGTTTTCTCTGGATGTTTTCTACCGATTTACATTCCAGTTCACTAGTCCTCTCTTTTGCCCTAATACTATCAATCCAATCTGTTGAGATCTATTTTTAGTTATTATATTTTGCAGTTCTCAAATTTCAATTTTTTTTAATAAATTCAGTTTCTTTGCAAACATTCTTCATCTTGCCTTCCATTTTCTTAAACATACTAGTCACTGTGTTTTACAATACCTGTTTCAATATCTGGCTCATCTGTGGTTTTATTTGTATTGTCTATTTTTTCTAGGATTTTTTTCCTCTTAGTCTTATTTGTAAGTATAGTTGAAATTTTTTATTGAGTGTCTCACATTGTCTATGAAAAATTATAACTGTCAGAATTATGCTGTTTGGGTTTTTTGTTTGTTTGATTTTCCAGAGAGGGTTTCCGGTATCCTCTGGTAGTCAGGTAAACTGGGGACAGATCTCTCCAATTCAGTCAGAGCGTGACACGGCTGGAGGCTTGTCTCCAGTCTTTGTGAAGGTCATTCTGCTCTGGTTTACCCACGTTGCTAGGGAGTTGTCATTCAGAAGAACCATTTGAGAGCTTATGGGTTTATGCAGTCCTTCCTTGGCAGGTCCTGAACTCCGATTTTGGTTTTCTCAGCACGGTAATACTGCTGAAAACATCCTTGTGCTTTGCAGATTTTTGTATGGTTACTTTGCTTCTTGCCCTGGGCGCTTCAAACATTAAGCCAAGTGCCTCAAGAGGAAAACCATAAGTGTCAGACTTGTGTCTCTTGTGTTACCTTCTCTCCAGGATCTGAGCCCCTCAAATCCTGACTCCTGCAGCCTCAAACTTTAGTGTTTTACCTGTCCATCCAGAGTAGAAAGTGTGCCAGACAGAAAGAATGCCAGAAGCCTCACCTTTTTCTTTTACCTCTTTGACCTTCTCCTGGACTCTCAGCCTCTTTCCCATCCATGGACTGGCGTATTACCTGAGGGAAAAAGTAGCCCTCAAAATGTCAGTTCACCTCTCTGAGTTTTTTTTTTCCTACCCAGGATCTCGGCCACTGAAGCCTGGGATGCCTCTACAGTTTTGCCTTCAAGTAGGTGTTGGCTGTTTTAAATTTTATCTCCTGTTTTCTAATTCTCAGCGGGAGCATTGTTTTGTCACAAGCTGCTCCATCATGGTTAGAAGTGGAATTCACTAAATGAGCCATCCGAGTCATTATCGTGAGGTTAGCATGGCTTAGTGACGGAGGGAACAAAGCTTCTGGATAGGCTCATGGGTTAAATTCCACTTACTGTGTTTGAGATGCTTACCCACTGGAAGTTCAGTTTTATCATCTGTAATCAGAAAATCAGACTTTTTTCATAAGATTTTTGTGAGGATTAATGGGAAAAAATGCACATAAAGAATTTGTTGCCCGGGGTGAGTACGACTTGAGTGCTTATGTAATCTCTGATTTCCCTCTTTCACTTCATTTTTGGCTTCCTAAAAATGCTTACTTTCTTATTAGATCTTCACTATATATGGAGACACATACACACACACACATGCACACACATACATGTATATGTATATATGTGTGTGTAGATAGGTAGATAGAAAGATAAATAGATGAATGGATGCACTTTATCAGAAAGAATCTGTTCTACCAAACTGTCAGAAACATAAGTAACTAATTTATAAGAGATTTTAGGATTGTCCTTAAGACCTGCTGACTCGAGGACTCATGTTCTGAGTCTGCCTCTCACCTCAGCTCTGCGCAGCCGTGAGCAATTGAATCATAGATACAGGGTGAAATAGAAGATTTTCTCTCCTCTCTGCGCGTGGCTGGCCCAAAGGCATGGCACAGTGCTTAGTCATAGTGATTAAATTTATGCTACCTAAGGCTAATAAACAGGTCAGAGACAGCTGGGTCTACCTGTCACTTTCTAAACTTTCTCTGCCTCTGACCAGATTTTCTTCTCAGACAATGATTTCTTCCAATTCGGAATGAGTTCTAGTACTCTCTGTCATCTCATTTTATATTCTATGTCCTTCTTTCTCCCCTTGGATCTCTCCCTCTGCCTATGAGGAGCCTGTATGCACTTTGTCTTATTTTTGTGTCCCATAAGATATAAGTAACATAAGTGCTAAGTATATGTTTATTTTTCTGGTGTTACATGGGCTGTATATAATGTGCATGGGGGAGCAGATTGACCAAGGCAAAGAGTGTACACACACACACACACACACACACACATAGAGTAATTCATTATTGTCCTTGAGGCAATATTCAACAGTAGAAATCCTATAATCTTCATAAATCTGTGACAGTTTTGGGGGGATTTATTTGTTTTTTAGTTAGCACCTACAAAAACTGTATATTTGTTCTTCTGAAAACTCACATGTGCATATGTCACTAAACAGTTTATATCAGCTTTTCTTATATTCACAGATATTAGGTTAAAGATACTTATATTAGAATGCCCACTGATATTTGAGGGAAAAGATTTAGCAAGAAGAGGTAAATATATTTGTTTATCAATTGTATTATTTAATATTCTAGCAAACTTAGGACAATTCCATAGAAGATCAGTAATCATAACACTTTTTAGTTTGTTTTTGATTGTCATTTGCTTTTATTAGATCAATAGCAGGAATCTACAGAATATTTTCACCTTAGGGAACAAATCACTTTAAATTCCTAGGATCCCTGACCTTGCTCTTTGGGCTGGGCTTGCAGGGTTCCAGACTTCTTTATACTGACCTTGAGTGATTTTACCATGTGCAAACCACTGGTGCTGGTACTGTGAGTAATAATAAGCTTAAATGACATCTTAAACAAGATTGATGCTGCTTGGAGCTGCCTCAATGTGGTGTTTGTTCAATTATTTAAAATATAATTCTTTGTTTTGGAATCAGCAGATTATTAATGAATGGCATGTTTCTGGGGAATAAATAGGACTTTTTGAAGGCCCATGCATGGGGAAAAAAATGGCCAGAGAAAGGGCTCTTTCTTTCATTCCATGTTTCACACAGAATCTTTAGGTTATATGAGAAAACTTCTGGAATAAACTTGTGAAGCGTTGGATAAGAAAAGGAAACAGTAAAAGTTTGTTACAAAGTGGAATTCTTGTTACATCTCCTTGGTACCTGCTACTCTGGGGACCCTTTAGTCTGTTGGCTTATAAATGTTTATTAAAAATGTATAGACAGTATAGCCTAAAAACATAAGACATTTTAGCTAGACATAATTAAGTCAGATTAATCCTGCGAAGCACTGAAAGATGGTTTTGCCTGGAGACATTTTTTATTCTTTGGCAGTAACTGTTAGAGAAAAGCCCATTGCATAGTAACATAATTGAAATGTCTGCATACAATTCAATTAAAAATAGCTTTTATTTTAAATTATTTTCCTAAATATAGAAAAAATATAAGGGTCTTATATATATTATATATTATTAAAAAATATATTAAAATAATTATCTGTAACATTACCATCAGAACCTGCCATGCTTTGCTCTATATATTCTCAAACTATATTCAGAGAAAATAAAGTCATGCTTAAAATATTATTTTATAGCCCACTTTTAAAGTATAATATTCACTATTATTCATATCCTGAACTATTCCTTAAGAATTTTAATGACTGCATTTCTACTTATGTTTTGTATCCTTCTTGCTGTTAACTATTTTCATTTTTCTCTGTAAATTTATTTCTTTACATATTTTCTCTAGTAATTGGAGAGGTGTGCCTTCTTCAGTGATATTCCTGTTTACCTTTTAAGTTTTAAAAAATACCTTAATCTGTTTTACTCTGACAATACCAGTAGTAAAATTTATTTCTCTGGCAAAGAGATATAAAACATTTGCTGCATCCATCCTCTCCAAAAAGCATGTCTAGTTTTGGTGATGTAATTGGAGAATCAAGACATATTATTTTAATATCTTATTATATTTTACATTTATCTCTTCTTCATGGAAAATTGAATAAGGGTTTACAACCACATTGCACATGTATTTCATGCACATGTAATTTACAGACATGCAACCCCATATAATTTACATTCACATGTAATTTACATGTCGGTGCTTTTTACAACCATATTGTACATGTATTTACAACTACCTTGAGATGTATGTAAACCCAGATCCCTGTGAAATGATTTCCAAGGTCACTATCAGTTATTTTATAATGTAAGTTCTTTATTTTGATTTAGTTTTGAGTCAGCTGAATGATGTCTTTTAAACAAATGCTAGGAAAAAGTGTGGGAGTCTATGGATTGTATTCCTTATACATATGAGGATATCATTTCGTTCTGCTTTATTCACACATTAATGGCAAAATACTAGGCAGTAGAATTCATAGCACACAGCATCCCCTACTTCATCCACCTCCCTACCCCCAACTACAAGAACAAACTCTATAAACATTCTTTAATTGCTCTTTGGCATTTATGTTAGGGAAGAGAAATATAAGATATCAATAGAATTTTACCTGTGTAATTATTCTATTTCCAGGTTTGGGGGGATTCTTTTTATTTATTTTTATTTGTTTACATGTTACAGAAAACTTTTCTTATCCTTAGAGTTTAAATATTTCATTGGGATGTGTCTACATATTATTCAGTTTTCACAAATTGTGACTGGTGCTCAGACTGGTAATAAGTGAGCATTCTGCCACAAAGCTTTCATGCATTTGGAGCTATTGTTGATGATACCATTATTTTCTTTAATATTAGTCCCTCAGATGATGCTTCTTCTCTAGCTCCTCTTCTTTTCTGTGGAATTCCAATTTCCTGTATTGATTCTCCTGGAATTGTTTTGAAATTTTATAATTTTTCTTGTTTTTATAATTTTACCACTTTCCTCTGAATTCTGAAAGAATCTGCAAGGATTATCTTTTAATTCACTGATTTTTTGTCACAGAGTGCCTCTTTAGCAATTTTGAATGAAGTAGTTTGATGCTTATCTTAATTTCAGCTTTCCTCATTTAAGGGGTTTTTTGGGCCCTTTTTTGTGGACACAGTGTGATATTTTGAAATAATCTCCTATGTTATACAGTTTTATAAAAAGTCATTTATTCTAATTTTCAAGGTGAATTTTTTGAAGCTGTTTTATACTTTCACAGCTCATCATTTTTCTCTGATCTCCAGCCTTATAAATGAATGAAAATTACTGCATAGTAGAAGTTGAGGAGGGTTTTGTTAGAGGATATATGAGTTCCTGTTAAATAGAATATTTTAGGTCCAAAAATATAGCTATAAGAGTTTTGAATTCTTTCAGCTTCTGTCCCTTTTTTTATGCAATGAAAACTCCCTCTCTCTATACTTACATTCAGTGAGAATCTTGGAGGAATGGGGTTAGAAATATGCACTCAAGTCACCATTTAGATTGTAAAGTGAAAATAAAGCAAACAAACCCAGATATCTTCATGTATGAACTGTTTCAATATGCTTCACTCATTTTAAAATAATGTCCAAAGTATCCTAATGGTTAGATTTTTCCACAGGTGTCTTTTATTTCCCCTGCTCTCTTAAATGAATTGGCTCAGCCCCCAAATACCAGGTGTAAGAAGTCTTTCCAAAGGGAGGCATATTAAATTTAATTTCTAAATATAAATTGAGGAATATTTATCCTGACAATTCTAAATTTCAACGAACAGTATAGTTACTGAGTTTTTACTTTGATGAGACGTTATTTTAGCTTTTTCTGTGTTTATGAATTTTTACAATTCAGTTGTGACTTTTTACTGGTTCTCCCTTTCACGAAGGTAGATAATTTTCATAACACTGAAAATTGTCCTTCCAGTGGGAGTTTCTTAGTGTTTTGGAAAGTCCCCTAATCATATCAACAGGAAACTCTTCTAGTGCATTTAAAATGCAATTCAGTAACAATGGACCTGAAGATGAGTTACCTTGGCCCTGCTATCACTGGGTTTGGATGACAGTGGGATGAGCTTGCAAAGGCTGGGGTAGCACTCAGAAAATGCCAGTCAAGACTAATACATGGAAGAACCAGGGTCTCTTCTAGGGATGGCCATGGGATAGTGCCAAGACATATGATACACAGTTGCAGATTTATGAAATACAGGCAATGTCCTGGAAAATTATGCTTTCACTTGTATGGAGTTTTCTTATATAACTATGAATATGTGTGTATCAGTGGCATCGTGTTACTTCTGCGTGTCTTAATTTGGGCTTCCATAGAAGTAGACTTTAAGATGGGGATTTGAGGCAAGGAGTTTATTTGGGAGATGATCCCAGGGTACACTGATAAGGAAATGATAAGAAAAGACGGGATAGGAGAGGACCCAGTAAATGGCCCATAATCGAGGAAGCTACCACTGTGAGTATCTGGAGTTTAATTCCACTGCGGAACTCTGGGAATCAGCATAGAACCAGCACCTCAGTGTGTGGTGATCTACTCCAGCAGCAATGGGAAAATCATGGGCTACCTAATCAAACACATAGCTGCTTCTGTCACTTTGAGTAAGAAAACGTTGACCAGCATTTTAAAAATCATATCGATTTCCAAATATATATGTGGTGATAAATGCTGTGTTTTGAACATTGTAAAGAATTTGGAATTTGAGAAAACAGAACTGGTTTGGAATTCTGCCTAATTACTCTCTATTTGATCTCAGTTAACGTTTAATTTCTCTTCGCTTTAAGTTCATTATCTGGAAACTAGTGACAATAATAATATTCTTGCCTCTCTCAGGAATTTGTTGTAAGAATCAATTTAGGCAATTGACATGAAAGTACATTCTAGACATGCAAAAAAGACATGTAGTCTTTTTTTTTTTTTGCGGGAGCACAGGCTCCGGACGCGCAGGCTCAGCGGCCATGGCTCACGGGCCCAGCCGCTCCGCGGCATGTGGTATCTTCCCGGACCGGGGCATGAACCCGTGTCCCCTGCATCGGCAGGCGGACTCTCAACCACTGCGCTGCCAGGGAAGCCCAGTCTTTTTTTTTTAAACATCCTTATTGGAGTATAATTGCTTTACAATGGTGTGTTAGTTTCTGCTTTATAACAAAGTGAATCAGCTATAAATATACGTATATCTCCATATCTTCTCCCTCCTGCGTCTCCCTCCCACTCTCCCTATCCCACCCCTCTAGGTGGTCACAAAGCACCGAGCTGATCTCCCCGTGCTGTGCGGCCACTTCCCACTAGCTATTTATTTTACATTTGGTAGTGTATATATGTCCATGCCACTCTCACTTCGTCCCAGCTTACCATTCCCCCTCCCCGTATCCTCAAGTCCATTCTCTACATCTGCATCTTTATTCCTGTCCTGCCCCTAGGTTCTTCATAACCATTGTTTTTTAGATTCCATATATATGTGTTAGCATACGGTATTTGTTTTTCTGTTTCTGACTTACTTCACTCTGTATGACAGACTCTAGGTCCATCCACCTCACTACAAATAACTCAGATTTTGTTTCTTTTTATGGCTGAGTAATATTCCATTGTATATATGTGCCACATCTTCTTTATCCATTCATCTGTTGATGGACACTTAGGTTGCTTCCGTGTTCTGGCTATTGTAAATAGAGCTGCAATGAACATTTTGGTACATGACTCTTTTTGAATTATGGTTTTCTCAGGGTATATGCCCAGTAGTCGGATTGCTGGGTCCTTTAGTACTTCTATTTTTAGTTTTTTAAGGAACCTCCATACTGTTCTCCATAGTGGCTGTATCAATTTACATTCCCACCAACAGTGCAAGAGGGTTCCCTTTTCTCCAGACATTATCCAGCATTTATTGTTTGTAGATTTTTTGATGATGGCCATTCTGACTGGTGTGAGGTGATACCTCATTGTGGTTTTGATTTGCATTTCTCTAATAATTAGTGATGTTGAGCATCCTTTCATGTGTTTGTTGGCAATCTGTATATCTTCTTTGTAGAAATGTCTATTTAGGTCTTCTGCCCATTTTTGGATTGGGCTGTTTGTTTTTGGATATTGAGCTGCATGAGCTGCTTGTAAATTTTGGAGATGAATCCTTTGTCAGTTGTGTCATTTGCAAATATTTTCTCCCATTCTGAAGGTTGTCTTTTCGTCTTGTTTATGGTTTCCTTTGCTGTGCAAAAGCTTTTAAGTTTCATTAGGTCCCATCTGTTTATTTTTGTTTTTATTTCCATTTCTCTAGGAGGTGGGTCAAAAAGGATCTTGCAGTGATGTATGTCATAGAGTGTTCTGCCTATGTTTTCCTCTAAGAGTTTGATAGTGTCTGGCCTTACATTTAGGTCTTTAATCCATTTTGAGTTTATTTTTGTGTATGGTGTTAGGGAGTGTTCTAATTTCCTTCTTTTACATGTATCTGTCCAGTTTTCCCACGGTCACTTATTGAAGAGGCTGTCTTTTTTCTATTGTATATTCTTGCCTCCTTTATCAAAAATAAGGTGACCATATGTGCGTGGGTTTATCAGTACAGGCAGTCTTAATTGGCTTTGTTAGCAAATGGTAGTGCCAGAGTTAATCTCAGAAATCAAAAATGCAAAAGATATGTTAAGCCACATAATTTTAGTCAATTTACAGATTTTGTAGTGTTTCTGAATAAATATGGCAAGTATATGTTATATTTATATTGAACAAGCCATAACTATGTTAAAAGATTGACTGTTTATTGAGAGTGAAAAATCTCATTGTTATTTTTCTATCATACATTTTAAAATTGCATTGTTTTCTATCCCTTCATTAGAAATGTTTTAAACCAATTCATTTATGTAGGAATAAAAACATTTCAGTGGTCTATCAGACATTGAACTCTGCATCATCTACTTTGGAGGGGTTATAAGACTGTGTTCTGATTCTAGATTTTCTAAAACTTTGGCAAAATCGGATTCTGAGTCTTCCTTTGCGTCTGTGTTAATATTAGCAAACTTTCTTTGGGGGCACAGCGAAGAACAAACTGTCTTTGATGAAAGGGTCATCCTAGCTGCCAGTGAGCAAAAGAGGTGCCTGCTGAGAAGCTTTGTAGCAATACTCCAGACAGACAAGGATTCAGGGGTGAGGAGTCCACACACTAATGAATTCCAGAAGGTGTGATTGCTGGCTTCTCTCTTCTTAAGCCCTAGACATAACGCATTGGTGCTCAGGTTTTTTATCCTGTAGGCCATGCATCATTCTTTGACATCCCCTGCCATTTCCCACCCCTACCTAAAATAAGCCCCAAACAAAACAATAATAAACAATTTGCTGTTTGATTTTTAGACAGCAATACCATCAAACAGCCCTTAAGAATGCCACAGCTGCAACCTGTCACTTAGTATTTCAGCAGGATCAGGCTGGAGGCAAAAGAAAGGGGAAGGGAAGGCCAGGGTGTGTCAAAATTTTTCCTTCTTATAGATTTGAGTTCATTGCGGTCAGTATCAGTGAGCTGTTTTGGACCTGTTTCTATGTGTTTAGTTCCTGCCTTTCATCAATAAATTGTAACTAACCCATTCACTGAACGCTGTATGCCTTGCACTGTAGTTTTCGTCCTTAAAAATAACATCCGATCATAGGTATTACTGTTCTTATTTTACAAATGAGGAAACTGAGACTTCTAAGTCACGGATCTAGCTCGTAAGCGGCAGAGCTGATGGACTTGGATATCTTAGCTCTTTCGGAATACCACCTCTCTTTTTATTAGCCAAGTTTCGATTCTTCTGTGAGAAAGTCATGTTTCTTACTTATGTGTGAGGGACACCCTTTTTGGTTATATAAAATGTGCACATTTATATCTTACATGGAAAACTTTTATTAGAGGATGTCCTCATCTTTGCAAGACTGTTGAACTAACAAAAGACTCAAGAAATTTCCATTTTAATAGTGAGTAGAAGGAATGATTCTCTTTGCATTTTTCATCCCTTTATATCTAAGTGACTTTTACTCTGTCAAAAGATATCGGAGTGAAGGAGAAGACAGTTTTTTGTTGGCAGTGCCATTTGTATCTTTAGAGCTAGAAGATCTTGTCTGTATTACATGCAGACTATGGAAAGTCAGGAGACCATTACAAATGCCAGTATGAGCTATGTCTAAGCCACACCACCAGTAGGAGAGGACTTACTCTTCAGGCCTCTATTTTCCATATAAATTATGTCCTGCTTTTTCCTGGCATTTACAGGATCCTGGACAGTCTGATGTTTTCTGTTTGTTTAGTGTATTAAAATTTCTGAGAACTTCTTGATTAATTGTGTGGAGGTCTCCACTTTAATATTGAGGAGACTGAAGTATCCAGCCCAGGAAAGATCCATTTCAAAAGTTTTAATGCAACTTAATGGAAATTTAAAGAAAAATTATTATATTTAGCAGTAATTTTGTATCACACTTTACAGAATGCAAGTTAAATTGGACTTTTCTTGTTAGTCAGATTTTACAGATGAGGAAACCAAAGCAGAAAGATGTAACATGAAATGTGAAATCAGTTCATCTAATTATTCTCTCTCTCTCCCCTCTCTTCCTCCTCTCTCTTTCTCTTTTGTCTTTATAGCTTTCGATCTAATGCTATTTATCTAGTACCTAAATATCCAGACACTTTACTAATTGCTCTTCTGTATGTAATTCACAAACCACCTAAATATATATTATTGTTCTCAGTTTATAGCTGTAGTTGAAGAAACTGAGAATGATGTTCGGTAACAGCCCCAAATATTTTGTAGCATAACCTTGTAAAGCTCGAATTTGGATTTAGGTCTTTGTTTATTGCAGAACCATGCTCTATCTACAATGTCAGTTTGATTTGTTACCTTATAGCAAGGTAATTATTCATTGCTTCAACAGCTACCTAAGAACTGTTTTTAAAACACAAAAAATCTCATTTTACAACAGATTTTACATATGTCATCACATGATAACGTGACCCATTTGAGGTCTATACAAAAGTAATCTAGTGCAGTGTTAGTATAGTCTAAAATTTCCAGGATTTTTTGTTCACATTTTAATGTCTCGATAAATACATAAAAAGCCTTTGCCAACCCCAAAGGAATTGTTTTAATATTTTGAGAAATAGTAGGCTAAACCCAAGGTGTATCTAGGCAAAGTAAATATTGTTTGGTCTAAGCTGGCTTCTCCCTCCCTCCTGACCATCGTTTCATCTGCTCTTCTTATAATCTGATCGTTATTTCCATGGTGTACTTAACAAGTCCCGTCTTTGCTTCTGACCCAGAGTTTGCAGTCACATTCTTTATAGTTTTTGAAGGAAGACTGATTGTAATATTTCTTTTAAAAATGGTGAATTTGTTTTTATCTAATTTATCTCTGCTTTTATTTTTACTGTTACTAATTACTCAAAATAAGATTGGCATCACCATTCTTGTGTAAATCATTCAGATCAGTCTATTTTTTTTTTTGCGGTACGCGGGCCTCTCTCTGTTGTGGCCTCTCTCGTTGCGGAGCACAGGCTCCGGACGCGCAGGCTCAGCGGCCATGGCTCACGGGCCCAGCCGCTCCGCGGCATGTGGGATCTTCCCAGACCGGGGCACGAACCCGCGTCCCCTGCATCAGCAGGCGGACTCTCAACCACTGCGCCACCAGGGAAGCCCAAATCAGTCTATTTTAATGTAGTGCCCTAGTGAAGAAGATCATATTCAGTTCATAACTTCAATTTGTATCCGTGTTGATTCGTTTTTAAAAAGTAATTTTAAAAAAAGCATCTCATTTCCCTGTGCTTCCACTTTCAAAGCATATATAACCATGCTGTTAAATTTCACACATGATGTCACTGGATACAATCCCATGATACATTTTCATGATGTCAAAGCTTTGAATTATGAAATGGGAACCGTGAAGCAGAAGCATATGCCTTATTCAGTGTGCAGTGCCATGCAGCAGTGAAATGATGCTGTGTATCCCCCTATTTACATATTCTTAAAGTGCATGTCTCCCTGGAAGCTAACCTCTCAAGCAGTAAGTAAATGTCTACATCCGGTTAATCAATTAAGCAAACAGGAGTTTATCAACGTCTGGCATCTGCCTTACTTTACTAGCCTTATGTGAATAGCTGATGCCTGGTGACCTTTGATAATTTGGGGGGTTGCTTGGAATTTCAGCAGTGGTTTAATAGTGTCAGTGTGCTGTTGTGAATTTTGATACTGTAACCAGCATCCTCTTGGTTGCTTTACTCATACTGAAAATCACAGCATCTTCCAACCAAAGCCTTGTGTAGCCTTCTGTTTTAACACAGATACTCTAGCTTGTGCAACTTTCCAAAATATAAGCACCAAGAGGGAAAACAAGTCAAAATATAAGTGGGAGAAGTGGGAGATTTTCAAAACTACATTACTCAGCAAGTAACACACACCGAATCTTACTAACTGCTAACTTAAACTTAGTTAAAAGGGATTTTTTCCCCCTTAAAAAACCTGTGACTGGTAAACTGCAAAGAACCAAGTAAAAACTGCCTAGTCAAGAGTCTGGACGGTTCCTAGATGCTTCTGCTTTTCAGCAGTAGAACCTCATCTCTTTATCTGACATATTTATGTTCAGATTGGTCAGTTCCAAAGACTGTCCTCCTCTGCATTTTCTTTATAAGTTTGGTATTCCCAGAAGGGGGAACTTACGGGTGGAGCATTGGTTGCTTTGATGCCAGCATCACTGCTGTCTCAGATTAGGAGACAGTGTCCACCTGCCATCTCTAGCACCTGGCCCTGTTCTTGCCAAATAAATACTTGTTGGAATAAATTTAATGTTTGGCCCTTCACATCATGATAAGCAAGACTTACACCACCAATCATGGAAAAATTTGAATAGAATTGACTAAGGGTAAAGTTGGTTTTAGAATTTTACAGCTTAATAATTAGTGCCAACAAAATGCATGAGGATGATGACATGCAATTATGAAATACACTGAACATTTAATCTTCAGAGTCACCCTGACGCTAGTTATTAGGGAACATTTAAACCTCATAAAACTGTAACTCAGGATGATTATTAATAACAATTTGGAGATATGTGTGATCCCAAATTCGTGATCTTCCCTTAAACCATGCACTTAAAGATAATGAAGGAAGAGAAGAAGAAAACAGAAGGAACACTTAACTAAATAAGAGAATTAATTAAAACTACATCATTTATAGCTTTTCTTCCTACATTAGGTGGTTTCGTGCCAAGGAAAAGCATGAGGATCACTGCAGTTCACCTTTACTTCGCATTATGTAGGTCTTGGGTACAGTCCAGAGTTTTCTTCTTCTAATGAACAGCACGATCAGTAACAGTGGCACCGAACACTTCAATTTAAAATACACCTTAAATGACTTTTCAAGTAAAGGTTACACTTTATCTTGTTTATTCTTCACAGCACGGTGTGTTTTAGGATGTATGGGACACTACACATTCTTACTGGTTTACAATTAGGAGCTCGAGGTCTAAGGCATTCAGTAGCAATCTGGCAGTTTCCCAGTTTCGGTGATACTAAAGATAACCGTGGCAGATAAACCAAGCCCCAAAGTAGACACCGGCCTGGATTTCTCACGTTTTAGTATGCCTGGAGAGTGTCCCAATACAGCCTTCATCAGTGTTGATTGTTCAGCTGGTACAGCCCTGGGCACTAAAGAGATTTACATAAACTAAGTCATTATTCCAACAATTCAGTCAGTTGGAATTAGCGTAAGAATTGTTTTGTTTTCTGTTTCTTATATTAAGAATGTTTTCGTGCTACAGTGTTAGGATTGAAGTCAAATGAATGGAACCTTCCCTGTGTTCTATAGCTTTCCAATTTACTGTAAGAGGATTTTTTTTTTAACATCTTTATTGGAGTATAATTGCTTTACAATGGTGTGTTAGTTTTTGCTTTATAACAGTGAATCAGTTGTACACATACACATATCCCCATATCTCTTCCTTCTTGCGTCTCCCTCCCTCCCACCCTCCCTATCCCACCCCTCTAGGTGGTCACAAAGCACCGAGCTGATCTCCCTGTGCTATGAGGCTGCTTCCCACTAGCTATCTGTTTTACATTTGGTAGTGTATATATGTCCATGCCACTCTCTCACTTTGTCCCAGCTTACCTTCCCCCTCCCCGTATCCTCAAGTCCATTCTCTAGTAGGTCTGCGTCTTTATTCACGTCTTGCCCCTAGGTTCTTCATGACCATTTTTCTAAGTGTCCATCAACAGATGAATGGGTAAAGAAGATGTGGCACATATATACAATGGAATATCACTCAGCCATAAAAAGGAACGAAATTGAGTTATTTGTAGTGAGGTGGATGGACCTAGAGTCTGTCATACAGAGTGAAGTAAGTCAGAAAGAGAAAAACAAATACTGTATGCTAACACATAAATATGGAGTCTAAGAGGATGATTTTATACAGACAGTACATCAAATGGAGCTTTGGGTTTAAAAATGAGTACTTAGACTTTTCTGTGTGGCAAAAACAAGATCCAACTTATAATAGATATTGGATAGTGACATTGATAAACTAAGAATGTAAAGCTAAATATTTATTCATTAGCTTCTTTTTTCATTTTTTGGTTATCTCTCAAATTCGGGGAGTTCTCTTTAACTCATTAATTAATGGATTAATAACTATACAACAAACATTTGTTGAGAACTTGCTGTTTATTCCTTGATCATTGAGTTATTCATTTAAATCAATAAGTATTAATTGAGGTCCTACTATACATAAAGAACTGGTTATGGTGCAATGAAAAAAATTACCTGCAGTTGGGACAAATGAGAAGTTTTCTTTTGCTTAAGACATTTTTGGAATATTTACTTTGGAAAATGTCTCCATGAGCTATAGAGTTTTTTTTTTCTTTTGAATCTAAATGATGCCAAATATAATATCAGCCAAATCATTTGGAGCCAAGTCTGGTAATAGTGTAAGTGTTCCAATTATTATGGAAGGCTGGTTTTGATCAAAGTGTCTATATAACTATAAAATGATGAGATGATTTTTTCCTTTGTATTCTGAAAACCATTTCAGACCGTTGGTTGTGGCTTGTTCCTAGCCCTTTTCACAGCCTCTGAGGACAAATCCTCCAGACAACTTATAAGAGGAGGAAACTGATCCTAGCTTAGGGCTCCTTACATTTTCTTGCACAAGACTAAGAGATCTTGGGGTTGATTTCTTTGAGGACCAGTCTAACCATCATCAAGCTATAAACAAATGGTTGGTGCCATAAATCAGTGTGGAAACTAGCAAGTCACCATGTAATTTAAATGTGGCATTTATGAAAACTCCTGCGTCTGATTTGTTTTGAGAAGGTGATCCACAAAGTGACTTTAGATTCTTGAAAGTCTGGTTTCAGCTACAGCAGAGGCACTTTGGCCCAGAGCCAACTCTGTGCAAAATACCTTCTCAGTCACTTGTCCATCACAAGTTATTAAAATTACAAAGCATAACCACACATTAGCCTGCCATCTAGAATCAGAAGTTTCAACCCATTACTTATCTTGTTCTGTTTTATTTCTTAAAATATTTTTTTCACATCTTTATTGGAGTATAATTGCTTTACAATGGTGTGTTACTTTCTGCTTTATAACAAAGTGAATCAGTTATACATATACATGTATCCTCATATCTCCTCCCTCTTGCGTCTACCTCCAACCCCCTTTATCCCACCCCTCTAGGTGGTCACAAAGCACCGAGCTGACCTCCCTGTGCTATGTGGCTGCTTCCCACTAGCTAACTACTTTACATTTGGTAGTGTATATATGTCCATGCCACTCTCTCACTTCGTCCCAGCTTACCCTTCCCCCTCCCTATGTTCTCAAGTCCATTCTTTACATCTGCATCTTTATTCCTGTCCTGTCCCTAGGTTCTTTAGAACCTTTTTTATTTTTTTACTTCTGATTGCTGTGGCTAAAACTTCCAAAACTATGTTGAATAATAATGGTGAGAGTGGACAACCTTGTCTTGTTCCTGATCTTAGAGGAAATGCTTTCAGTTTTTCACCATTGAGAACAATGTTGGCTGTGGGTTTGTCATATATGGCCTTTATTATGTTGAGGCAAGTTCCCTCTATGCCTACTTTCTGGAGGGTTTTTATCACAAAAGGGTGTTGAATTTTGTCAAAAGCTTTTGCTGCATCTATTGAGATGATCATATGGTTTTTATTAATCTGTTTGTTAATACGGTTTATCGCATTGATTGATTTGCATATATTGAAGAATCCTTGCATTCCTGGGATAAACCCCAGTTGATCATGGTGTGTGATCCTTTTAATGTGCTGTTGGATTCTGTTTGCTATTATTTTGTTGAGGATTTTTGCATCTATGTTCATCAGTGATATTGGCCTGTAGTTTTCTTTTTTGTGACATCTTTTTCTGGTTTTGGTATCAGGGTGGTGATGGCCTTGTAGAATGAGTTTGGGAGAGTTCCTCCCTCTTCTATATTTTGGAAGAGTTTGAAAAGGATAGGTGTTAGCTCTTCTCTAAATGTTTGATAGAATTCGCCTGTGAAGCTATCTGGTCCTGGGCTTTTGTTTTTTGGACGATTTTTAAGTAATTAATTTTTTTTTTTTTTTGCGGTATGTGGGACTCTCACTCTTGTTGCCTCTCCCATTGTGGATCACAGGCTCCGGACGCGCAGGCTCAACGGCCATGGTTCACGGGCCCAGCCGCTCCGCGGCAGGTGGGATCTTCCCGGACCACGGCACGAACCCGTGTCCCCTGCATCAGCAGGCAGACTCTCAACCACTGCGCCACCAGGGAAGCCCTGGACGATTTTTAATCACAGTTTCAATTTCAGTGCTTGTGATTGGTCTGTTTATATTTTCTATTTCTTCCTGGTTCAGTCTCGGAATGTTGTGCTTTTCTAAAAATTTGTCCATTTCTTCCAGGTTGTCCATTTTATTGGCATATAGTTGCTTGTAGTAATCTCTCATGATCCTTTGTATTTCTGCAGTGTCAGTTGTTACTTCTCTTTTCATTTCTAATTCTGTTGATTTGAGTCTTTTCCCCTTTTTTCTTGATGAGTCTGGCTAATGGTTTATCAGTTTTGTTTATCTTCTCAAAGAACCAGCTTTTAGTTTTATTGGTCTTTTCTTAAAATATTTTAAAACCTTCTTCTCAAGCTGAGGTGTATTCCCACCTTTTGCCTGAGTTCAGCATCTTACTCTGTCAAGTGGACATTATAGAGACTTTTGTTCAATTTATCATCCTCAAAACAGTAAACTTAATTCAGCAGCTACAGAATGTGGAACACTATCTCTCAAAGTTTGCTAAACATTCTGCTCATTTTCTGCTTTCCGCATCTGCAGCTTATAAAGATATAGAAATATGTTTTGAACTAAATTTTGTAATATAATGTAATTACATACAATGGAACTCATTTAAATAGCCACTAAGGAATAAAATGTGAAAAATAAATTATAAGGAATTGATGTGATTTCCCAGGGAGTGTGTTTTTTGGGAAAAAAGCAAAGCTATCATATAAAAGTTTTATAACTAGACTATCTTTATGATTATTCTGTTCAGAACACTACATTGTTATTTGTGGCCTTTTTTTTTTATCAGATGAAGGAAGGTATTTCTCCTTTTCAAATAATTTTTAATTATGAGTATTACATGGATACTAAAAGATGAATTCTTTTTTTAGAAACAATAAATTCTGGATTAATCTAGATCTTATTGATCTGAGAAACATCTCACATTTAACATTTTATGTTAAATTAACAATTATAGAATACTTTCAAACTTATTTTATAATAATTCCCTCCCCTTTAGTAAATTTTTATATCCATTTACATTTCTTTTTCAATGTTGGTTTACATGTTAGGGTGTTTCTTAGTTAATGTAACAAACTGTGTGGTCTTTTAATTAATACTACCACTCAGGTTTATAAATAATACGTTTTGTATAACCATTTAGAATTTGTACACTGATACATTAGATATTTTTTAAGAAGAGTTTTTTTAAAAAACAATTATCATTTGTTGAACTAGAAGAATCATTATTTTAAAATGCATCCTTAAAAATAAAATGAGTTATGATTCACTGTGTAGCTTACTAATAAATATTTAGTCTATAGTTTTCTTCTTTGTGTTTCTTCTATGTCTGTGTGTTTAGCTAAGAATTGTTTTTAATTTGGTTAACAGTACCCCATTTAGGAATATGAAAAATGTTGAAGCAATTACAAAATACTTAACAATTTTGTAAAAGAAGAAGCATTTTAAAAATCACAACAAAAGATACTCTCATTGAAATGAATTTTTATATCCAAGATAATCTTTCATTCCTTATATGTGTATAAGTTCAACTTTAAAATAAATACTTCTCTCGCAGCCTCAGAGAAAATAGTTTCATACTTATACAGTGTTTATTATGTATACCAAGAATTACACTGAATTCTAATGCACATCATCTCTTTTAATCATCGCAAGTCGTGAGGCAGCTGCGTTTATTATATCCTTTTTAGAGTAGAATTAATTGAGGCACAAAGAGACTAAATAATGTATATGCAGCTGAGTTTTACCTCTAAGGCTAGATCTAAAATCTAGGCTTTTAACTTATATATTGAGTGCATAGACAGACTAATAGTTATTTAAAGTTACAATTCGAGAGAAAACACCACAAAATCTATCTATAGGCTACTTAAACAAAATATAGTCACTTTATTATGAAAACCTCACTTGAAATGTGGGTGAACTTTAACAAATAATGAAATTCAAAGCTATCTATTGTCTAAAAGCATGCAGTCTTTTATTTTTGTATTAGTGATTTAGGTGCAAATTATTCCAATATTTTTCTTCTCGTTCAAGAAAAAATTTTCAGAGCTGGAGCCCTTACAGAATTCTCTGCTTACAAAAATTAAGGCATAAATCTCCGTGGAGGAGATGATCCTCAAAGGGGGAGATGGTGCCTTTGCTCTAGCAGGAAAGAATGGAAGTAAATCCATTTTTGAATAAACAGGTACCCCTTTTTCAATTAAGACCAATTAATTTCCAAAGCCCTTGCTCTTTTCCATATTACAGAGAGCTATTAAAATGTGCCAGTTTACATAAGATAGATTTCAAAAGACTATGAGAAAGAATTTTACATACCTCACGGAAACAACAGTCTTTTCAAATAGTAATTTTGGAACTGAGCCAAATGGCAAGCACCTCCTGAAGCAGTAGGTGTGATGCTACTTGGCCCAATGTCCCTTCACACTTGTAGGTCAGTATTAGGTCCCCCAGGATTAAACCTCACGGTATTCTGTTCAAAGTGTCAGCATTCATAAGCCTGCAGTTGCAAGCTCTTATATGTTTCACAATCTCTTACTCCACTGAATTCCTATGCACCAAAATAGGCAAAGATAAGAATTTAGTTTCTGGGAAGATTTCCTTTAAGAGCCTCTGTCCAAAGCATCCAGTGCTGAAGAAAAAGAAAAGGTAGTGGTGGTATGTATCTACTAATATTTTGTTTCTTTTCCTTTTCTGTCTTATAAGATATAAAGAATAGAACTGGGTCAAAAACCTATGAGTCAGAATTCTATCTTTTTACATGCAAAAGATTTTCACTGTTCTGAATAATGCAAGTTATTTTATACTGTTGAAATTTAAATTGTTAAAGTAAAAACACATGCAGTCACCAGTTTTACCAAGGTGAAGTAGAAAGATTACAAAGCAATCTTATTTTTGATCCTGAAAGTGTGGATAAAAGTGTTGGATAAGAGAGAATGATGTTTGAAAAATATGTGAAGAAAAATAAAGAATGAAAGACAGATTTTCATTGTACCCGAAAGACTAGTTTTGAGAACTGTTAATAGAAGTTGGGGAATTGAAAGGTGTGTTTGGATCTATTTAGAGTTAGTATGTGTGGTAGGAAGAAGCTCCAAGAGAAGAGAGAACTGAATATTGCCAGAAAAAAGATTCCCTGTACATTGAAAAATAAACAGCAAAATTCCACTACAGAGGAATCCACTGGAAACTCTTTCCAAACAAGAATGGCCCCTTCAACAGCTATAGATGACATCTTTAGCAAAATCAGAAATAGCTGCTTTGCCAATAGTTTAAAGGAAAAGGAAGAAACTTCTGCCTTGGTACAGTCATAAAATGATCATTGTCTTTAATGTTTTCTTGAAATTATTATTGTAAGTCCACATACTTAGAAGTTGGGTAAACATTTCTCCACAACCATTTTATTAATGACATCCTAAACTTTGCATGTGAGTATATAATTTATAATGAATATGTTTATATACATATACATACAGACAACATTATATTTATTTTAAACATTTTCTTTTCAAATAATTTTATACTCCTTTAGGCTTCTCCTACTTTTGCAGTTTTTACCCATTTCTTATAGTCTACAAATTCCTTTCACTTACTTTTCCTAAAAGTAATTAGTCAATGCTGACTACAAATTAGGTTTTGTAAAGGTAGTTGTTTTTAGTTAAAAATATAACCATCACGTTTGTTTTAGAAATTGTTGTGCATTTTTTGTTACCAGTCTAAAGATGGGTTTTCTAACATAAGAATGTGATAGTTCCTTCTATTTATTGAGTGCTTGTATTGAGCACAATATAACTCATTTATTGTAACTATTAAATGTTTTTAAATTATAAAATATTTGCTAAAATTACAGATGATAATGTAGCAGACACCATGTAGTTTTCACCTAAACCCGAAGTAGACTTGACTTTCTTATTCAACCTTTTACTTAATCGTACTTTGCATGTGTCTATAAAAACAAGTCAATAGAACAACTTTGTATACAAGTATTAAAATCAGTATCTTTTTAATGGGAAAACAAACCCAGAGAATTTTAGTAACTCTTCCAAAGTTGCTTAGCTAGTAACTCGAAACAAAGCCCAAATTTGACCGCAGTTTACCACGTTTCTCAAGTCCTGCAAGATAGTACAGTATTGCTCTCAACTCAGAAGGTAAAATCATACTATTTGAAATGAAAAAAGAAGAGGAATCTCATGAAGTCCTGTGTGTACCAAACAGTTTTTTCTAGGAAAAAGCTAAATTATATATTTAACTTTTTAAAGAAAAAAACAGTAGTGTTAAGGTTGTGTTTCCGCTTTAAACTGACCTGTTAGTTTCTATTGGTGTAAGTACTTTGATGATGTTTAAAATTGTACTTTAGCCTTCAGTTTACGTATATTTAAATTTCAGTTAGATTTAGGTTCCATTCTTTTTAATTAAGATATAATTACATATAGAGAAATTCACCCTTTATAGTGAGTTTTGATAAATTATATACATGTGTTAACCATTGACACAGTCAAGATGTAGTAGAGTAGTTCAGTCAGTGCCCTCTCCAAAAATTGTTGCCTTGGACCACTTTGGAGTCAACCTTTTTCTCCACCTCCAGCCTTTAGCATCCACTACTCAGATCTGCTCCCTATAGGTTTGCCTATTTCAGGATGTTGTATAAAGAGAATCATATAGCAAGGAGCCTTTTGAGTCTGGCTTCTTTTACTCATTATAATTCAGTTGAGATTTCTCTATATTGTTGCAAATATCAGTAGTTCCTTTTTATTGCTGAAATAATATTCCGTTGTATGGGTGTATCATAGTTGTGTCCATCTACTCTGTTAAAGGACATTTGCATTGTTTTCAGTTTTCATGATTATGAATAAACTATAAATGCATGTGTACAAATTTTTATGTGAACTTAAATTTGCGTCTCAATTAAATAAGTATCTTGGAGTGGGATGGCTGCTAAGCATATGTTTAACTTTATAGGAAACCACCAAACGGTTTTTACAAAGTAGCTGTACAATGTTACATTTCCGTCTGCGATATGAGATTCCAGTCTCTCCACATACTTGTTAGCACTTAGTATTGTATTTTTTTTAATTGTATCCATTCTAATGGATGTGAAGTGGCATCCTGTGAAGGTTATAAGGACCATTTCCCTGATAATCAATGACGTTGAGCATTTTTTCATGCAATTATTTGCCGTCTGGTAATCTTCTTTGGTTAGGTGTCTGATCAGATCTTTTGCCCATTTTTGTTGTTTTCTTACCATTGAATTTGAATGGAAATTTTTATATTTTGGAATGAGCTTTATCAGATATGTTTAAGTCATGTATTCATGCCTTTTTCAGCCACTTTCATGGATTCCACTAGAAGGTGAGGCGGTTTCAAAGTCTATTCTCAAAAACTGGAGAATCTTGGATCTTGGATTTTGTGATTGTTATTAATATTTGGCTCCCTTGAAAACCTCCTGTAGGTGCGTTTTTAGTAGTCTCTTTCTTGTCAGGGTTCCTCAAATCTATATCTCAGAGACCCCGAAACCCAAGTTCATTCTTTTAACAAATTAGAAAGAACTGGTTAGGAAAATTCTCAATCTCTTGGGTTAGACATCAACCAATGACTCACCACCTCTCTGTCTCATCCACCTGTTCTCTGCCCTGCACGCTGCTAGACCAGTCACCACCCTCGCTCAAGTGTCCAGTGACGCAGCTTTTCGGTTGTCATCTTACAAAGTGTGCAGAAGAATTAGACTTCCTTTTTTTTTTTTATCTTTTTAAAATTTTATTTATTTATTTATTTATTTTTGGCTGTGTTGGGTCTTCATTTCTGTGCGAGGGCTTTCTCTAGTTGTGGAGAGTGGGGGCCACTCTTCACCGCGGTGCGCGGGCCTCTCACTATCACGGCTTCTCTTTTTGCGGAGCACAGGCTCCAGACGCGCAGGCTCAGTAGTTGTGGCTCATGGGCTTAGTTGCTCCACGGCATGTGGTATTTTCCCAGACCATGGCCCGAACCTGTGTCCCTGCATTGGCAGGCAGATTCACAACCACTGCGCCACCAGGGAAGCCCTAGACTTCCATTTTAAGCTATTCCCTCCCTCCAGAAACACTCTCTTATCTTTCGATTCCATGACCATACCTCTCTCTGCCTCTCCTTTGGCTATTTCACTGGTTCATCCTCTGGATTCTGAAGGTCAGGTTGTAGCTCCCCTACCTAGGTTCTGTGCAGCTCTCTGCTCACTCTTTACTTTCTTAACCGCACACATGGCTTCATTTTCCAACCAGGCACATAGACAGCTGTCATATTTAAATTTACAGGATAGACTTCTCCTGATCAGTAGAACCATATATCCTACTGCCACCTCATTTCCACATGGATGTCTTAAATGCTTCCCAACAAGCATGCCTAAAATGAATCTTTTTTTTTGTTTCGTTTTTATTATTAACTTGTATTGGAGTATAGTCGCTTTACAATGTTATGTTACTTTCTGCTGTACAGCAAAGTGAATCAGCTATATGTATACACATATCCCCTCTTTTTTAGATTTCCTTCCCATTTAAGTCACCACAGATCACTGAGTAGAGTTCCCTGTGCTATACAGTAGGTTGTCATTCGTTATCTATTTTATGCCTAGTAATTTATATATGTCAATCCCAGTCTCCCAATTTATCCCACCCTCCCCCACCTTGGTATCCATACATTTATTCTCTACATCTGTGTCTGTATTTCTGCTTTGCAGATAAGTTCACCTGTACCATTTTTCTAGATTCCACATAAAAGCGATATTATACGAGATTTGTTTTTCTCTTTCTGACTTACTTCACTCTGTATGACAGTCTCTAGGTCCATCCACGTCTCTGCAAAGGGCACAATTTCGTTTCTTTTTATGGCTGAGTAATATTCCTTTGTATATATGTACCACATCTTCTTTATCCATTCATCTGTCGATGGACACGTAGGCTTGCTTCCATGCCCTGGCTATTGTAAATAGAGCTGCAATGAACATTGTGGTACATGACTCTTTTTTTGTTTGTTTGTTTGTTTGTTTGCGGGCCTCTCACTGTTGTGGCCTCTCCCGTCACAGAGCACAGGCTCCGGACGCGCAGGCTCAGTGGCCATGGCTCACAGGCCTAGCCGCTCCGCGGCATGTGGGATCTTCCCGGACCGGGGCACGAACCCGTGTTCCCTGCATTGGCAGGTGGACTCTCAACCACTGCGCCACCAGGGAAGCCCACATGACTCTTTTTGAATGATGGTTTTCTCAGGGTATATGCCCAGTAGCGGGATTGCTAGGTCATATGGTAGTTCTATTTTTAGTTTTGTAAGGAACCTCCATACTGTTCTACATAGTGGCTGTATCAGTTTACATTCCCACCAACAGTGCAAGAGGGGTTCCCTTTTCTCCACACCCTGTCCAGCATTTATTGTTTGTAGATTTTTTGATGGTGGCCATTCTGACTGGAATTGGTATTCGCCCTCAAAATGGGTCCTCCCATAGTCTTCTCTTTTCATCCTTTGTCGCACACTCTAGAAACTGGGTTTTCACGTGGACATTTTCCCGTCTCCCTCACTGTGCAAATATAAATGAAGTAGTCCAGGTTTCAATGCCCAATAGCTCTCCAATTACCCGACTCCATGTCCACAAAGAGAATAGTCTCGCATACACAATAACTTAAGTATTTGTTGAATAGTGATAACTGCAATTGCCACATGTTAAAAAAGTGAATAATCAGGAGCCAAGAGATGAATTTAAAAATATTGCCTAAATGCCTGAAGAAAAAATACGCCTCTAAGAAATTGTTTTGCCTGTATGTGTTCATCTCACTTTGGGGTCAGTAATAACGGCTTCATCGAATAAGATGGTACGTGTATTTTTCCTACTTTATTTTTTCAAAGTGTTTGTGTAAGTTTGGTATTATTTCTTCTGCTGTTGATGTTTCATAATGTCTTCTCTAATAATATCTGAAAATATTATAGGGTTTTTCTTTAAGGGTTATTCTACTTCCTGTATTTTCTGTTTTTGTTAGATTCCATTTGTTTTATTTCTCTTTTTGTTACATTGGAGATTTCCCTCAAATTTCTTACCTTCCTTTGCTGTTGTTATTGTTTATATTTAAGGCTTGAATCACTGAAAAAAATCAGCAGAAGTTCCCTCTGGGTGTGGAGCTAGTCAACTGATAGGATTTAATATAGAGCGAGTGGGTAGACATCTGGGGTTTTTTTTCCTCACTGGGGGAGACATCTCTGTAAGCAACTATATATCTTTTCCCTGTGGCCACAGAGACTCTCCAGAGAAAAAACATTCTATGACTTCGGTGGGCGGGGGTAGGTGTGCACGGTGGTGGACGGCTATTGAGGGTGTGTGAGTCCGGCTGCCAGCCAGGATGGGGACCAAGCAAAGTAAGGAGCTTGAAAATGTACTGTTTTCTGTGTAGGCTTTTCCTTAGTTCTCTCTCCTTTTCAGTGAGTCTTGTCCTGCTTTTCGCTCTCCTAGTGACCCTGGGTCTGGAGCTGCCTCTTTCAGTTTCTCCCTGGAATGAGCCTCTAGGATCAGGCTAGGATTTCAGAGACTTATCTCCTTGACTGGGTGGAGGGGATAAATGGAGTACCTGAGGGCTCAATTTGGGCTTTACATTAACTTCAACCAGTCTCCCCGTGTTCACCTGTTTCTTCACCTCCATTTAGCCAAGTACCTGTGAGTAAATACATTTGTGGATCTGAGGCATAAAATGACTTGCTTCTTCCCAGCTCTAGGCACATGGTTTTCAGCTCTGTCTCCTCTGATAACACTTCTATGTATTTATCTTAAGATAAACATCAGTATCTTTCATCTACCATGCTCTCCTATCCTGTTCTTTTTACCTCTGTGCTCATAATACATTACCCCTACTTTAGGGTGAAGCTCTGGGGAGGAAAGCAGAGCTGTACGATTGCTTTGAATTTGCCAAATTTAACTGGAAGTTGAAAGATTAATTTTTCATTCATGACCGACTTGGTTTTAGCTCTGATGCCAATAAATATCGTTAGTAAACTTAAAAAAATGTGTGTAGAAGCATCAGATCTATCAAAAACTGAAACCAACTAGATGACAGGTTTTGACGTTACTTCGTCATACATTTGTCATGACCCATGACTGCTTCTGCTCATTGACTGATACAAGAATCGGCACATTAGAAATGTTATGTCCAATGATATTTTACCATCGCAAGGGGAAGGCTGTATACATTAAATATTTAATTCTCACTGATACTGAACTCATGGTCCTTACCCCTAAATTTTCTGTGAACTTTGTGATTGTTGGTTTTTCGTTTGGTACCCTTTTGCTTTGGGTCTTTGGCAACCACCTCTGTCCTTATGTCCTCTTCACCTTTGTTTTCTGGGTGGCAGGACTTCCATTCTGATGAAATGGGGATAGTTGTAAACTTCTATTGCTTTTTCTAGCCAATAAGAGGTTAGGGCCAGACAGGGTACGTGACAGTCCAGTAAGGCTCTGTGTACTAGAGATACAGAGGTGGTGAAAGGAAGATCATTCTCCAAGGTCCTGGACTTTAGATCCCTGAGTTTGAGGAATAAGATGAATGGCAGCCTTATAGAGCTCTGCAACGCTTTTGATAACCTTTATGATGTGAGGCAAAAAGGAGCTAAAAGTGTAATGTTTCAGTTACAACATAATTCTGTGTTTCCTGTTCATGCCCCAAACTACTGACTTCAGAATGTATTTCTGAGGCCATGTGCTTTAATTCACTTTGCATTACCTCAAGGGGGAAAATGCAATTAAGTGCTTAAAAAATTTCCACTTAAAATATAAAATGAATAGGGTCTTCCTTAATCCAATATTTATTTATTTATCTTTTCATGGATAAACACTTGTTTTGTGACTTTTTATGAAGTCTGCGTGGATCAGACTTTCTTTTTTTCCTTCTTTCTGTCTTTCTTGTATTCCTGGATTTAAAATTTTTTTCCTATCCATACATGATTTTTGAGTATGAAAATAAGATAGAGAAAACTATTCAGATTAAAGTATTGTGGATTTCCTATGTTTACTATCTACCATTGACTTAACCTTGTCAAAGAGTTGAAATATTAAATGTTGAAATAGTTAAAATAAAAATCTTGTACTGTTTTTCAATATTACTTTTAAAAAGAAAATTGTGTTTATTTTCTTATTCCTTGATTCAGTTTAAACAGGAAACTCTTTCCTAAAGATACCTTTGTCATCTTAAGAAAAAAATACATCATTATCAATAATTACTTTGGGGCCATTTTAATAAGATTTGAGTTAAATTACATTTAAATATTTTTCTAATGTTTCTCTTTGGGTTTAGGAAAGCATTATTTATAGAGTTCTTCCATGTCATGAAAAATGACAGGAAACTGATTTTAACCTATCCTACTCTTTCATTTATTCTTTGACTAAATGCCATTTGCCAGCCTACAAAGGTAGTAGACAGTAGGCAATAAGATAGGCATGCAAGGGAATAAATAAACTAGTGTTTGCAATGTCTGAAATAATATGGAGGGAACAAAAAGGTGCTGAAATAGTTTATGTCAATTAGGTTATTTAGTTACAGTGGATGGAAAGCTGCAGTAATTATGTGACCTTACAGTTGAAGCCTCAACGAAGAGAAAGTACCACCCGTGTACAGTGCCTCTACATACAATTTTAGGAATGGAACAGATTTTTCTGAGGTTTTAAATTTGAAAAAAGCTTGGCATTTTGGAGATACCAATGTTCTATGACTGAGGGCGGGAATGGTATGAGATGAGATTGGAGCATTGATGGGAGTCGGATGCTCAGGGCCTTAGATTGGATTTTATCTGATGTCTAAGCCACGGAAACCTGGATGAGTGGGATCATTCCATCAATGAGTGTTTTTCAAGGATTCTTGTGATTTGTGGGTGGAGAGTCCATTGGAGGGGTAAACAGGGCAGCTGAGAAGATCAGTTACGAAGGTAATGCAATAAATCAGGCGAGAGATATTGGTGGCAGAAACTAGGAGGTCAGCAAAGGACATGGAGAAAAATTGCTATATTTTAGAGGTAAGATTATTAGTACTGGCTGATACATTATATTTAGGAGTAAGGGAAAGAGAGATAATAAGTGTTAATTCCCAGACTCTTGAATGAGCAATAGATTAGTAAGTTTTAATGAACTGGGAAAAACCCGGGAGGAAATGCATTTGGAGAGGAAATTCATCAGTTCCGTTTTAGATGTGTTAAGAATGAGACCTTAAGAAACCTAATCATTTTTTCAGGGTTGGGAATGGATGACGATACTCAGAAAGAAGTGTAAGGAGGATGTAAGGGAACTATTTCTGAGCCCCGAGAATGCAAGCATTCAGGATTATGTATCAGAGAAGTCAGCAAAGGTTACTGATAATAACAGCCAGGAATAGCGGAAGGAATAGCAGAAGGAATAGCGGAAAAGTGTGACTCAGGGAGAAAAAGAACTCAAGGTTTTGGAATAAGAGCAGGTGATCCGCAGGATGGAGGTGTGAAGTATGGTGGGGTACAGAGGGTTCGCACAGAAGCTGTGGGAAGCCAGTTCCAGTGGGTTAATTGTGGGAGCCTTGACAAGTGATTAGGAGGTAGGAAAAGCAGAGATACAGACAGAACATTCCAGAATGGAAGCTGTGAAGGAGAACAGAACAGTGGCAATAGCTCAGTAGGGATGTGGGCTTACACAGGGTTTTCTTCTGCTTGTTGATGCTTTTGTTTGTGTTTATTTTTTAAAACCTGGGAGAACCACAGTTTCCTATGCTAATAGGAACAGTACAGTAGAGAAAGAGTGAGAGAAAGGCTGAGCAAGAGGAGTAGTGTTGCTAGAATAGCATGGTTCCAAGCACCTGTGGGGTTGCCAGCTTTTTGTTTTGGTTTGGTTTGGTTTGGTTTTTTTTGCGGTATGCGGACCTCTCACTGTTGTGGCCTCTCCCGTTGCGGAGCACAGGCTCCGGATGCACAGGCTCAGTGGCCATGGCTCACGGGCCCAGCCGCTCTGCGGCATGTGGGATCCTCCCGGACTGGGGCACGAACCCGTGTCCCCTGCATCGGCAGGCGGACTCTCAACCACTGCGCCACCAGGGAAGCCCGGGTTGCTATCTTTGGGCAGGATGAGGAGAAACATTTTACTCGCTTTGTGTCTGAGTTGCTCTTTAACATCTGTTTCCTTTACGAAGTGTGAAGTAGGTTTGTCCACTGAATGCAGGAATGAGGGAATGGAAGTAAGTGGAGATGGTTTGAAATTAGCACGGGAATAAACCAGCATGGGATAAATGAACTGGTGGTGAGCACTGTTAAAGGAAAACTTATTCTGACACTGGCTAACACCCTAAGGAAGACTACTGAGAACTTCATCAGGGTTGAGCAGAGTTGTTTCTGAAGTAAGCAGCTGGGGATCTAGGAGTACCTGGCTTGATAAGGGAATGGCTGTGGTTCTCCCAACACTGAGAGGTCCTGCCCCCAGAAAACATTCCAGATCCGGAACGCTGAACTCCACATGGCAGCAGACTCTCATCATTCTTCTAGCTCGGTTACCTACTGAGTGTGTATGCTCAGCATACCCCACCACACACACACATGCACTCTCACACACACACACACACACTGTCACACAGACTCACACACACACTCACACCCCTTTCAGAGCCAGAGTGCAACTGTGGTCCAAAATCAGTACCAAAGAAAAATAAGTAGTTGAGTAAATGAATTTAGAAATAAAAGCATGCTTAGAATTTATGCTTTTGCTATTTTGAAAAAAAATCCTTGAATGTGTTTTAATTATAAAGAGAAATTTAAGAGCTCAAAGGTTAGTAAAAATGCAAAATGAAATTTTTGTGTTTTCAGACACAGTACTTCTGGTTAAATAAGTCAACTTTGCTTTACTCAACATTGTTTCATAGCAACAAATTCCCCCCACCCCTGCCGACACTTTGGTAAATAATCTGGAATCTTTTAGACATAGAAGCACATAAGGAACAAAAAATTTAATCTGGAAGTAATTGCAATATACAAAACAGGTATGCCTTAAAATTAGCAAATTCTTTGAAAAAAAACAAGTTTGAGGATCTTATAATTAATATTCTCAGCCCTCAAAAAATTATATATCATTTCTAGCAGGTAAACTCAATGAAATCTTGGTTATAACTAGCATGCCTAGGACAGTCTTTGGCACGGAGTAGTCATTCAGTAAAAGTTGTAAAAGCATAAAATTTTCCCTTTGGTATTTATTTTAAACATCTTATTAGGGACAAGTGACTGCTTAGTGTACCAGCCTTCTTCCTATGAGCTTTTACCTTTCCAAATACTGTCTTATTTACATACACAGAAGCTTTGCACAATACATTTTAATATCTACATTTATAAATGGGAAACCAGAGGCTTGGGGTATTGTTAGTATCAGCATTTTCTACACTTACGAAAAACCTACTATAAATAAGCACTGGGCTATTTACATACTTTATTTCAAAGTAGCTCATTTTTACAGCAGTCGTCACATTTCACAGGGGAAAATGAGCCTCAAAGGTCACACTCATAGTAAGTGGAGAAGGTGAAATTCAAACGCAGGTATATCTGTGCCCCAAACACATGTTCTTAGTGTTATTCTATATGAGGTATGTGTGGTTCTCCAAAACATGATCTGTCATAGAAAAATCAGAATTCAGTTAGATATTTTGTTAGAAATGTATCTCTGTGTATGCATTATGTGATTTTAAGTACTGTGTAGACGTGGTGGGAGAAAACGAGATTTCACAAGGAACACAGGCTTTAAGTGAATAGGAATTAATGTTAAAGTATGCTTTGAGAACTGAAACTTTTATGGAGTTTAATGAATATCCCTTAATATAATTATTGCCCACATGTTTACTGCTATTACCACCATTACTACTATTACTAAGCTATTGCTATCCTTGAGTGCCTAATGTAAACCAATGTAGGGGACACGGGTTCGAGCCCTGGTCCGGGAAGATCCCACATGCCGTGCAGCAGCTAAGCCCGTACGCCACAACTACTGAGCCCGCGCTCTAGAGCCCGTGCTCTGCAACAAAGAGAAGCCACTGCAATGAGAAGCCCGTGCACCGCAATGAAGAGTAGCCCCCGCTCACAGCAACTAGAGAAAGCCCGCGCACAGCAACGAAGACCCAACGCAGCCAAAAACAAATAAATAAATAATAAATAAATAAATTTTAAAAAAAGAAAAAGGACCAGTGGAACGAAAGTTCCAAAGCAGACCCAATGTAAATAGTCACATGATTCACAACAAAGGAACTAGTGCAGTGCTATGGCAGAAGTGTGGGCTTTTCATTAAAATTAGATGTGGGAAAGAAGAGAATCAGGACCTCAACCTCACACTATACTAAAAAATCAAGTCTAAGTTAATCGTAGGTCCACGTTTGAAAAGTAAAATAATAAAGATTCTAGAAGACAACGTAAGAATATTTTCATGACTTTGTGGTAAAGATTTTTTTAAAATACACCAAAAGCACTGACCATAAAGAAAAGTTCAAACATCATTAATATTAAGAATTTTACTTCATCAAAAAACACCATTGAGAAAGTAAAATTACAAGTTTCATAGTGGAAGATGTTTGCAATACACATATTTGACAAAGAACCTGTATCCAGAATACATCTTACTCTTATAAATCAACAACAAATAAAACAGCCAACAGAAATGGATCAAAACCTTTTAATTGGCACGTCTTAAGAGAGGGTAACCCAGTGTCCAAATAAAATGAAAGTGTTCAGTGTCATCAGTCCTCCAGGCATTACTCATTAAAACCACAATGAGTTAGTATCCCATACTTAGGAGAGTGACTAAAGTTTAAAAACTGCTAGTTGTGGGCAAGGGCATGGAGCCAGGGAACAACCCTCGGAAGTATAAATTGTCAGTTGGTGCAATCACTTTGGAAAATGGTTTGGCCGTATTTATAAATACATACCTCCTGAACTGTCAATTCTGTTTCTAGCTATGAAGTCCCCCAAATGCATACTTTGTCCATCAAAAGACAAGTAGGGGGCTTCCCTGGTGGCGCAGTGGTTGAGAGTCCGCCTGCTGATGCAGGGGACACGGGTTCGTGCCCTGGTCCGGGAAGATCCCACATGCCGCAGAGCGGCTGGGCCCGTGAGCCATGGCCGCTGAGCCTGCGTGTCCGGAGCCTGTGCTCCGCAACGGGAGAGGCCACAACAGTGAGAGGCCCGCGTACCGCAAAAAAACAAACAAAAAACTAAGTATGTATTTTACATTTTAATTGTAGTATTTAATTTCATTTTAATTGTATCGATTCAAATTAAAAGATGAATGTAATTTTACCAAGAATAGTTAATCTGGGGAAAACTAATATTTTAATAGAAATTTAGCATATATAACATATATAACTATATATACATATATATTTATACATATATAACAAGCTTAAAGGTTTTCTAATGCATATATTATGTATATATTTATTTATTTATTTGTATAGGTAGATAGATAGACATAAAGCAAGGCTAAAGGTTTTCTGGTGCATCTGTCCCACATGCCTACTCTGACAGGTAACTGATCTTGCACGCCACTTTGACAGGCTTATGCAGGCAGAGAGCTGGAGGAGCAGCTGCGGTCGGCGTCCAGTGTAGACGAGCTCATGACTCTGCTCTACCCTGAATCCTGGAAAATGTACAAGTGTCAGTTAAGGAAAGGCGGCTGGCAACACAGTAGAGAGCAGGCCAACGCCAATACGAGGACAGAAGGGACTCTAAAGTTGGCCGCAGCACACTACAACCCAGAGATCTTAAAAAGTAAGTACGGGGAAGAGAATATCTAGTCAGCTTCACACGTCCACCCAGGAAAAGCTGTCAGCATTTGTGATACGACTGAATACCTTTAGGGCCGAAAGTAAATAAACCAACAAAATCAAGAATTATTTTCAAACTACAGAATTTTATGACTTCACTCTGAGTGGTTAAGATGATTTCTTGAAAAATAAAGACAGGGAGGTGCGTGCATATCAACACACTGTAATTTTTTTTTTTAACTGAGGTGATGTCCCATCGGAAAAAATTTTTAAACATACAGATACATTTTACACACTGTACCAGTTTAATCACTTAAACATTCTGCATCATAAAAATAATTGCGCATACATTTTCTTTAGCTTTGGATATAGAAACGTTTAATTTCTAGATCATCCAAAATCACCTTATCAACTGCTACTTGCTTCTGTGTTGCTTCGGGAACTTGCTTGAGAGCAGGACTTTGGTAAAGCTACAGCCACAAAAAATTATGATGTTGCTCAAAATGCCATAGCATAAATAGGTGGACACTTTTAAAACGTTAACTCCTTCCTGTTGTTGGATGTTAACTGCTGTAAAGGTTTGAGATTGCAAATTATTTTGAGAACAAAAGCAAACAAGCAAAATGGTTTTATGGTTGAATAGCAGTAGTTTATATCTTTTTTTTCCCCAAAACATTATTTGAGGGGAAATAGGGGGAAAATAAACTAGAACATTTAAGAAGTACATCATTTTTAATGCAGTCTTTAAAGAGTCAGCAGTGTTATAGGTAAAGCACTGACTCATTGGGAACAGAATTCCAAGAGAGAGCATGAAAGGACTAGATTTTGACTTTCCTAAAAAAGCTTAAGTTCAGGATACATGTCCCAGTTGCTGGAAAATACCCTCTCACTTCAAGTACCTATCACCAGGACACTACCGAGGTTGCCAGATCGCCTGCCTGAAAATGAGTTTTGAATTGAATCCAAAACCAAAGCCGTCCTCTCATTTACATCTCCGTTTAAAAAAGAAAAATTAAACACGTTTATGTTTGCTCTGAGACGTCAAAAATGCTACGTATGATAGCAAACGAGCACGAGTCTCTGTGGGTTTTATAAACATCTGTATATTAAATGTTCATTTTCTTAAGAAAACCAAACATAAGGGCCGTAGAATCAATATTCTATTCTCACTTTGAGAAAGCGTCTGGATGTTAGCTGTTTTTTCTTTTAGAGAATACCTTTAGCTGCTCTGTTAAAGATTATATCCTATTCCAATTCACGGGGCGATGTAGGATCCCATCAACTATTCCTCTAAAGTTATGCATTGTACTTAACTCTTCACTCTGAAATCAAATGTGAGTGGCTTCCAGCTGCTGTGGGTGTCTCCGCCTTGGCGGCTTCCGTGCGACTCACGGCCTTCCCTGTGACCCGACAGGTATCGATACTGAGTGGAGGAAGACCCAGTGCGTGCCGCGGGAAGTGTGCGTGGATGTGGGGAAGGAGTTCGGAGCAGCGACAAACACCTTCTTCAAGCCTCCGTGCGTGTCCGTCTACAGATGCGGTGGCTGCTGCAACAGCGAGGGCCAGCGGTGCACGAACACCAGCGCCAGCTACCTCAGCAAGGCGGTAGGCCGGGCTCTGCGTGAGCCCTGCACCCGGGCGCCTTCATCCCTGCGGCCTTCAGAGGGCCTTAGTCCCGCTCACACTTTCTTGTCTTGTCTCTGGGGAACGAAGTTAACGTCCCAGTAGTTGGTGCTTTCCATGGTAGACCATCACCGAAAGAGTAATTGATGCTTCGTGAACTCTCTTTGCAGAGTGGCATCCAAGCCACGTTTTAAAGGTCAAATAGAAATGCTTATGCCAGTAGCATATTCTGCAGAAAGTAATATTCATTTTAAAAAGATATTAAGATTTAAAAACATGATGCTGTTTTTATATTCAAGCCAAACTCTATCAAAGGCATGGCAGCCTTCTGAGTCTCTTGAAAAGAAAACGCTATCTTTTTCAAAGTTAGAGAAAATAAACATGAGGGATTTTGGAATTAAAATAAATTTTTTTGAATACCTTTAATTGTGTATATTTTAAAATAATTCAGCTCAGCAGTATGACATGGGTCCTAGACAATACTGTTCATTATTATGGTACTTGAGCTGTACTTAATCTTCTTTCACCTCCAAGCTTCACAGAATTTAGGATTACTTTTATAATACATTTATGATGTTGCTGTGATTCATTTTACCTGCTTCCTCCCAATTATCTGCTCATATGAAAAAAAAAATCGGGATTTACCTATGCCATTTTTGAAGTCTGTCTGGTTTCTTGTTGGTGTATGTTTTCACATTTTGTTTGGATTTTTTCGGTAGACTTGATACTTGCGATAATCACAATTCTTATAAGTTCTGATCTGCATAGCAGTGGCTTTAAAATGTGTAACAACGGAGTAGTTTTCATTTTAGCATTTCAAGTTTTTAAAGATGTGCAGAATTTTGGAGTTAAAAGTTTGAAGTCAGTTGGAAAGGAAGTACTTAGTCTTCCGAGTTCCGCTCCGGACACCCGCCTCTGACTCTACACACCCTCTTTCCTCACCTTCTCTTTCTGCCCTTCCTGGTGATTACTCCCGAATCTTTATCTCCAGCTCAGACCTCTCTCGTGGTTTCCGCACAACCAACTCAGCCTCGTGACTCAGCTTTCCCCAGACAGGTCAGAGTCAGCCTGTGTCACGCTGGAGTTACGGCCTGTCTCCCACCTCCACCCACCCTCACAAATAAACAAAAAAGTCAATGAATCTTTTTCTTTTTCCAGCGTTCTCTTAGTAAATGATGCCGTTCTTTTAGTTGGTCAGTCTGATTATTCTTGCTTTCACCAGAAGCCCAGTCAATAATTCCTGTTAACTCTACCTTCCAAACGTCTCTAGAACCCATCTGTGTCTTCATTCTGCTGACTCCACTCTGATCTGGGCTGCATCCGTCAATCACCTGGGGCATGACGCATGGACCAGCCCACTAACTGATGTCATACCTCCTTCCTACTTCCCTCCAATCCCTTTGCCACATTATAAGCAGTGAGTTTTTTCTTTTCTAAATGAGAAATCAGATGCTGCTCAAAACTCTCCTGTAACACTGCCTATTGCGACTGAGCCAGCGTACAGCGAGGGTATTGATAAGCTGGCCTTCTCTGATTGGACTGCTCAGGCTAGCATCTCTTCTGATCGGTTGATACCAACCTTCTAAGTTGTGAAATATTTTGGATGACGCTCCTCTTCAGGTGTCTTCTTTAGTTTAAATCCTTTAACATGGTTTCCTGGGCCCTCCGTGATCTGGCTGCTACTTAAATCTGCAGCTTCAATCGTCTCTGCTCTTTCCCGCAAAAACTGCTTTCCACAAATACCCCAATTCCTTTACTCTTTAAATTATGTCAAAATCTCTTACCTCCAAGTCATTCCAGTACTGCAGCCTGGGTTTGAAACACCTCCTTACACATCACCACCACGTCCCCACTTATCGAGCTGATTTCTACACATCCTTAGGCCTAGACATAAACGTCGCCTTCACAGCATCCTGTCCTGTGCTCCGATAGCACCCTTTATTACCCATACAACATAGCATCATTACCTTATCTGTCTGTCAGATTATCTTATTCCCCAGGCTCTAAACCCCGTGAAAGCAAAGGCTGTGTTTGGTTATTACCATGGGGCATAACAGCGCGGTAGTTGGCACGTAGTGAACACTGGGCGCTAATTAAATACTTAAATAAAAGGGAACAGATTTGGAGTCAAAGGCAGAGTTTCGAATAGGCTGGTTTTGAAGCATCTGAGTGGTATTTAGGTGGAGATACCAGAGGAAGACTGGGCATATAATTCTAGAATTCTACAGCAGTGATTGGATCTCCAGCTATAGACTTGGGAGGAAACCTCATATTGATGAATGTGGTTTGAAGCCGTTATGTGGTTGCTGCTGCTGAGAGAATTCTTGTATCAGGAGAGAGATCGGAAGCTAATACCCAGGGAAAGCTAAGATTCAGTCGTTGATATCCCACCCATTTCTCCCTTTGATTTTGTAATAGCATGCCCTTCTCCCACCCAAAGAATCCACTCAGATTTATTTTTTAAGGTAAAAGGGATGATTTGAATTTAAATTCAATTAAGCAAATGTGGTAAAGCACCTACTAAGTAGTGTTTATCAAGGAGGTTTACGAAGCAAGGAGAACAAGACATGAAATTCCTGATGGCACTGTTTTCATTTGCCCTTGACCTTTTTACTGATTTTGCAGCTTGTAAAAGCTTGCACTCAGGTAACACTCTTTCCTGAGTTTATCTGTTTTTTTATACTTTCAATTATAGTATAAATGGGAGCATGTGAAGTTTGCTTTCAAACATAAAAGGAAGTTTCTTACCGATATTTTCTGAAGGGGAAAGAAAAAAGTGTTTTGTTCCAGGAATTCCAGACACATCTTTTGGCAACAAGTCACCAGTTAGAACCACATAACAATGTACCTTAAGTAATGTAAAACCCAAGTTTTTAGTAGAAACTTCCTAGAAAAATTTTATGGGGTTCCATGAAGGACAGGTTATCAGCGTGTGTGAGGAAGCCAGCCGTGAGTTGAAAAGTAAAACCACATGCACTGAGCATTCCAGAGTGAGCTAATCCATAACAACTGCTCCGAAGTCCTTCCCAACTAATATCTAAGTGACTTTGAAAAGTTACACAGATCGGATGTCTTCTTGACCTCTTTCCTAAACATATGCTTTAAGTGTATTTTCTCATGAGAAATTGTACGTTTAAGACACATAACCAAAAAGTAGAAAGTGGATTTTGCAGAATGTAAATTATTTGATGGCCAAAGTAGAAGCAGAAGAAAGTCATCTGTTTTTGAGCCAAACACATGGACAAAAAGTTATTTAAATGTTGGTATTGTTGTTGAATAGTGTCACTGAAGATAGGAATGAAAAGATAGCTGCTAAATCTGTGGGCTTTCCTTGGGCATCTTGGAGTTAGAACTGGAGAAACTGTATGTGTGCATTAGTATCAACTGAAGAAGCAGCTCAGTCTGGGCCCTAAACCTCCTTTCCTCGTTCTGACATACATGAACTACATTATTTAAAATTCTGTGTTGCCGTCTTAGAAATAGCTATTCTATGTTTGTGTTATCTTATAAAGAAATCATATGAGCGTATAGACTGGCAAAAGCATGCCAGATCATATTGGAGTTCAAGTGTTTCCTAAAATTGTCTTTTACCGCAAAATTCACTTAAACCTAAGTGAAATGTGCAACTCTGGAATGAAACTTACAAGTATTATTTTGCACTGCTGACAGGGATAGTTCTTCCGTTAATTAAACAGAACACCAGCAGTCTGAAGGATTACTTTATTACATTCATATGTATTTAACAAGTGGAATGCAATTTGTTCTGAATCTTTAGCTAAGTAATATTTGGCAAGCACGGTTGTTGGAAATCAGGTTTTATCCAGATGTGGGAAAAGAACTCTATACCAATACCAGTTATCAGAAGTTAATGCATCTGTTAAACATACCATTTTTTTTCCAACTTAATGTACTGATCATGTCCACAAGTTTTATTCAGTATTTCTAAAACTCCTGAATTGGGGTTTTTATTTTAATTGTAGCACTGTATGTACATTTCATTTATAAAAACATGTAAAATGAATTCAATACCAGATGTAAATCTGTTAGGACCTGCTCTCTTCCCAGACCCAAGTTAAGTTCCATAGACCCTTGATAGCTGGCCATGTGGTTAATATACTCAGTTAAAAGGTTAAAATAAACCCTCAATTTTCGTCTTTTCCCATGTTTAGGGATTATTTCTTTAAATGTTGTGCAGTTTTTCTGTCTGACTTTGCAGTTATTAGCCATGCTCTCCAGGGGCTACAGATGTGTCTACACTTAATTAACGGACTCAGGGTTGGAATATTTAAATTACATATGGTAGTGAAATATTATTCACTGGAGAGAAACTGGTCATATTTTGAGATAAAAAGTTGTAAAGGAAGGCACTTTTTGTGTCATATTTTTATCCACTCAAACATTCTCTAGAATTTGGTATTAACTATAATCCAGGATCTTCTCAAAAAGGAAGTTCTACACCTTTTTCTTGGATAGCCTGCAAGAGAAGTAGAAATAGGAATTGTTGTTTTACAACTGTTGCTATGCTGGTGTAAACAACCTATTGTTTCAAAATGTGGCTTTATTTGAAGTCCATTCTTGTTGGTGGGAATGGACTGTTAAATATTCTTATTAAAGAATTCCAGTAGATAGCAAACGGGGACCTGTCTGTTGGAAATGTTTGTCATTTCCTCTTGTTTATTACAGTTTTTACTGAATACACAATCAAAAATTTTTTTCAATTTCCATCTTTGTTTAAATGTCATCTTTATGTAAATTCTTTTGATCTTCTCCAAAACCAGCCACTCTTTTAGTAGGCATGTGCTGAGAGTATAGCATCAGTCTCCATAGTGAATTTTATTATTATTTAGATGCTTAATTATATACAAGCTAATACCATCTATTGTTCAAGAACAATTCACTTTATGGTATAAAACTATTTTAGGAAAATCATCATGTTCAAAATACCAAGTTATAATTATCATCATCCATTAATGCTGGGTGACGATACTAAACACATGCATTGGTATTTACCAGGTGCACGTATATACATAGAGTTATTGGCTAAAGCTGAACAGAGTACATAAATTCTATGAGTTTACATTTAAAATAGACAGCACTATTGTGCACACATTAAAGAACAGAACAATCTGACAAGAGTATAAGGATTTTTACTGCATTAAAATATAAAGAATCTATTTATTGTTTCAAAGACTGATGTGTTTGGATAGACCTTAACTCTTTTGAGAGGAAATTACAGTCACTGTGTTGGTTTCAGTCTTTATATAAATGACAAGCACAGATTTCATAAGGGAGTTGAACTGCAGGTTCTTACTTACCAACAGCATTTGTGGTAAACTATTTGCTGTGTTTAAAATTCTAACCTAGTATCATCATACATACACAGAGATCTTTTTCCCCCGAATTCGCTCTCATTGTTAGTTTTGCTTAACTAAAACTAGGGACAAGAGTCATTGATTGATGACTGTTATCTTGAGATGACTGTTGGCTTGAGATGACTGATGACGTATAGGTTCTCAATAAATAGTTCTTGAAAACTGAACAAAGAAAGATTTTAAATAAGTTAAAAAATTGTAATTCCTCTCATGAAGGCTCAACTCAGTTTTAAAGAAGAGGAAGAAGAATCATCCAAACAACACTGCTGTGAAATCACCACCATTATTATCCCTATTTCGTAAATCATGAAACAGCAGCTAAGAGAAGTTAGGTGATTTTCCCAAATCACAGAAGTAGCACAGATGCAGGACTCTAATTAATGTCTGTCTCTTTTTAAGACTAGGATCTTGGTTATTCTTATATCTCTAGTAGAAAAGGGAAGTTGCCAGTTATTTGAAAAGTTTATTTATTTAGGGAAGCATGTGAGTTTATAATGTGATTCTAATTATTAATATTTCTCAGCTCAAAAAAAGTTTACATTTTCTGAGCATACTATCTAATTAGGAAAAAGGGCTATAGACATTCTTAGTAACATAGGGATTAAATATAGCAATATAAAATTCACAAATTGGTCTGTAAAAAAGAAAATGGAATTTATTATACTTATTAAAAAGGAGTAGAA
This sequence comes from Neophocaena asiaeorientalis asiaeorientalis, assembly GCF_003031525.2. NCBI lineage: Eukaryota > Metazoa > Chordata > Mammalia > Artiodactyla > Phocoenidae > Neophocaena > Neophocaena asiaeorientalis. Next base: position 866,637 of record NW_020173204.1, on the reverse strand, counting down.
ACTGTATTTAATCACTTTAAATGAAAAAAAAAGTCAGTCAATACTCACATTTAAAGCTAGTGCAGAAAGGAGGTGGGAAATGAGAGCGGCTCCTTTAATGTGTGACAGCAGCTGGCACTGGCACCATTACGTCTTACTGTCCACACATACAGCACATCTCAGTAGGTGTTTCTAATTCTTCTGAAGTCAACAGATGAATAAAACTCAATTATCAAAAATCTTTTTCCCTTTAATATTGGTCAAAAGCATCTTTCTCTGGACCCTTAAATTTTTTCCACACTGACACAGTCAATTAGAAAGTTAAGGAAACTGCATGAAAATCTCAGGTCAAAATTTGGAGGTGGAAGGTGTGTTTCAAAGAGAAGAAAAGGGTTTTTACTTTAATCTTCAGCCTGTTTCTTCCTTTTGATCAAATTAACTGAATTGAGCTGTCAAATTGCCTACTTGGACTCAAACGAGAGACATTTCTGACATCAATAATTAAATATTTATTTTCCTTAATTAGAAATAATTTTTCTCTCAAACTGCACCACAGTTTTAATGCCTATGAAAAATCTTCAACTTACAGGAAAAAAACAGTTCTCTGAACAGTGATTCGTTTTTTCAGTGCCTCTTTACCTGTCCCTTTATCCTTTTAGTCAGTGTATTCACCAACACGAATCCCTTCCACCCTTTGAAAGTATAGCGCCAGGCTTATTTTACCAGGAAGATGCCTCTTAATATGCATTTTACTGATCTCCATCTCACTAGAACATTCTTCGAAGCCCTAGTTCCTGAATACACACCTGGTGCTTTGGGGCAGGTCCTGAATGGGGACACTGTCCACCCAGGAATGGCCGAAATCTGTCCGCGATCACTGTTACCACTCACTGTGGTCTCTTTCCCCTTTGGAAACCATGCCAGGGTGGAACCTGGAATGGCAGCAGTCATTGAAAGGAAGGATGCCGCTGAGGTCTGGGGGTGGGAAAGCATCATTCACTCTTCTACAATAGCTGTTATCTCATAGTGCCTTATCCCTCACCATCAGGCCCTGTTCTGCCTTGTGTCACTTGAGATGATGCCAGATCTTGCAGTGGTTATTACACGCATTCTGTAAGCAGAAATGCCCTCGTGGCCTGACCCGTCTGATCCCTTTCTTTCCAATCGCATGAGGCCACCCTTCTTGTTTCTTCATTCCCACCTGCTCCAGACCTCAGACTCACTCTGGTACCCAGTTATCGCCACTCAGTCCTTATCGCGCTTGAAGACCTTTGACCCTGTGACCACACCCACCTTCATGAAGCTCTCCTCTCTTTGTTGTTTTTTTGTTTGTTTGTTTGTTTTTGCGGTTCGCGGGCCTCTAACCGTTGTGGCCTCTCCCGTTGCGGAGTACAGGCTCCGGACGCGCAGGCTCAGCGGCCATGGCTCACGGGCCTAGCCGCTCCGCGGCATGTGGGATCCTCCCGGACCGGGACACGAACCCGCGTCCCCTGCATCGGCAGGCAGACTGTCAACCACTGCGCCACCAGGGAAGCCCTCCTCTCTTTCTTTTGCTTCCCTTGGCTTAACAGTTCCCCTCCTGGTTCTCCATGGAGGGTCAGACTTCTTCCCAAACATATTCACTGGTTCACCTGCCTTTTTTCACCCCTTATACGTTCCTGTTGCCCAGGTTTCTATTATTAGGCGTGTTCTGTTTTCATTCAGAATGAGCTCACCAAGTATTCTCATCAATGCCCAAGAATTTAATTCCAACTTTAATACCGCTGGCCTTTAAGGGGCTCTCCTAAGCTCTAAGTACATATATCTAATTGCCAGTTAAACATAAATTCTTAGGTTTTTCTGAGCTGACCTGTACATCTTTCTATCATTTCCACTATGACAGAGTTTAATTAAGTAATTTATAAATATATAAATATGAAAATGAAATAAGCAATTCTAAACCACTTTATATTTCTTCTATAATGCTGGTTCTTAATGTAGGGTCGAGAGATGTCATAAGAAGTAGAAAAACTGTAGTATATATAGATAGTATAGAATTCTCTCTCTTAAAATAGTTATACATTGTGCAAAAGATTTCTGCCAGTGTGACATTTTACCTAATAAAAGGCTTTCATCCAAACTGCATAAACAAATGTCTTTTTAGAGAAGAAACTGGTCAAAATGATAATACTGGGATACATTGAGGCCATATGTTGAGATTATCTACGTAGAGTAGAAAGTATTCTGGAACACATCTAGAATCTTGAGAATATATGCAAATAATAGTAACTCACATCTACACAGCAATCAAAATGCATATCACAATCATATACGTTAGCTTACACAATTTTTAAAACAGTCCCATGAATTAATGGGTCAAATGTTACCCTGAATTTACTGGTTGTTAAAGAAATATACAGCTTCGAGAAGTTAAATGACCTTTCCAAGTTCACATAACTTATAAGTGGGGTTGCCAATAAAGGTGCCCTGTCTTGTGCCCATTCCTCCTAAGGCACTTAGGCTAAGAAAGTAGCTGAAGTTTTACGTGAATATATAAGAAATACATTTCAAGTGAAGAAAATGTGCATTTATAATTGAGATATTTCTATATTTCATTCTTCAAAATTCATTTCAGTGAATCTCCCGGTAGGCATGGACAGAATGGGCAACTAAGTCTATTCCCTAAATATCTGCAGTGATCTTCAACTGTTGGCATGAAATTACAGCAAAGGGTGGAATCACAAGGCTCCGGGGTGTGTTGTCTTTTTTAGCACTACACAAGTGTCTGTAAAGGTAGCAAACAACACATGGTTTAACTACAATTAAATTACTATGAACTGATCTTATCAAGCAGGTAATGGTCAGGATTTCACTTTCAGCATTATTACTGATCATAATTTAGATTTTTAAGAATCTTTGGAATTTAAATCCTCTTAGTTTTACTTAATCACTAATTTATCTGTATATTCAACTTAAAACATTGTTTTTGTGGAAGGAAGAGGAAAAGCTGAAGTTCTCCACTAATGAGGCATTCAGAATGAGGTTTTAAACGAAATGTTAAGACTCTAATCCACCATCATGTATAATGTCCTACCCTGTTTCACACTTATATTCAAATAATGCCTTCGTCAAAATAGCAGAAACGATCCTTTACTAATGAATGTATTTATTTTTCTTTTAAACATAATAAATTCATAAGATATCTCAGATAAATGTAAAACTACTTTGAGGTTGAAGTTTAATTTGGAATGAAAGTCAGTTTTACATCTATGTATTTTATGTCTGTGTATTCAATTTACATAAAATAGGACTTAACCAAACATTTCAAGGTTGTGTGACCAATAGATTTGCTCTTACATCACAAAGATATCAGTGCCATTTTTTTAAACCCCTGGAATAATCTAGGACTCTGAAACAATCCTTTTTTCCTTGAACATGTTGGTCTGTCACATCTCTGCTCTGTAGTCATTAGTTGGTTATCAAAATTCTAATATGCTTTATAATAGTGACATGAGATAAGCATATGGACTGTTTACTATTCTGATAAAGGATACTTATTAGACGCAAAACAGTTTTTACGTTGTAATCATAAAAAACTTTAGCATCCTGCATGCATTATGCAGCAGTACCTAATCGTGAAGAGTTAATCTCACTCTTTTTGGACTCCAACATGTACCATAAAAATGCTTTATAGCATCTATATAATTTTTCTTCTTTTGTCCCTTCTTTGTAGTTGTTTGAAATTACAGTACCTCTCTCTCAAGGCCCCAAACCAGTAACAATCAGTTTTGCCAATCACACTTCCTGCCGATGCATGTCTAAGCTGGATGTTTACAGACAAGTCCATTCAATTATTAGACGTTCCCTGCCAGCAACACTACCACAGTGAGTATGAATTAAATCTATTTTTTTCTTCATCCTCTACTAATATAAAATTATTTCCAAGTAAACACAGTTGATTGAAAGAATTTTTGTGAAATTTGCGATAATATACTTCTGCATCAAATAAAAAGAAGACATTCAACATTCATGAAATCAACTGTGCAAATTCATAGACGATGCTAAAACTAAAAAGATTTGAGCCTAAGATTTTTGGTCCAAAACAAAAAGTAAATATAAATACCTTATTTTCCATCTCTTAGCATTCAGTTGCCTCTCTTCAATCTCAATTAGTTTTTCTCTATATATCGATTCATATTTTTTATTTCAGCAAGGATTGAATACTGAAATTTTGATTAATACTTGAAATAATTTTTCTTAATATTACTTCAATTAACAATCAAAGTAACATTTGTTATTCAAATTTTTTTGCATCCTATTTTTTAGTTTCGTATATGGCAACATATGCTTCATTAGATCTTATAAAGGGCCTGGATAGAGCATCACGTATTGCCTCTATGAACAGTTTATAATGAATCATTACGCACTGCCATCTGAGACGTAGGAACTTTTTGCCCCCAGGTTAGGATGTAGCTCTTTGTTCTTTAGTATAGCCAGGGAATATGGAATGGGCGTGTAAATAAACCTTAGATAATTCCAACATTTGTAACAGAAGTATAAATAAATTGATGGGTAAACATATACATTTACCAAAAACCTTTTTAGAAACCTTTCATTATCGTGGGCTTGACAATAAAAGTGACGGGCTAATAGCAGTTTTCCCTGTTGGAGCTCTTTGTGCTGCTTTACTTAGTGTGACAGGTAGGAGGCGTTACCTTTCCAGGGACACCGTAGGAAAAACTCAAGGATAGCCTAATTTGACTGACAGAAAGAAAAAATCTTATAGGCATCTGTGAATAAATTCACACTGATGCAAGTGGAGACAACGGCCCCCTGAAGTAGTAGGTGCGATTTCATTTACGCAGCCCTGGGAGCTCTATTCACCTGTATCCCTTGGCAACTCATCCATTCTAAGCACTTCAGTTGTTATCTGTATTGATGGTTTCCAGAATTACAGTTCAAGATCTGACCATATTGATGACTTATAATATTTTATTAAGTCCCTTTTATATAGCTGTGTTTATTATTATATTAGACGTAATAGGTACAAAGTCAAAGATTTATTAAGTCCGTTTATTTACCTCTACATTATTCACAGTAATGGCTTTTCATATTCTTTGAGGCCTTGAAATCACGCAGTTGTCATTAATTCCTTCTTTCCCTTATATCACACCCAAAAGCTATTGATTATTTTGGGGGAGAAGGGAGATATCTGCTCCAACGTAAACTTATTATTTCATTTCCAACACTGTCACCCTGATCCACTTCATTCTGCATGGATTTCTGATTTAATGCAGTGGTTTCAATACTAGCTTTCTTGTGTCAAATGTGTCTCCAACTGCTGTATAATGTCACAAGTAAGCTTTCAAAGGCATCATTTCATTCATCTGACCAGAAACTGTCAGTGACTTCCAACTTCTCAAAGAATTGGGCACCGATTTTCCACCTCTGTCTTCTGGTGTCAGCCTTCCTTTCTTGTTTTGCTTCTCATTCTTCACCAAGTCTGTGTTTCACAAAGTCTGGTTCCCTAAATACCACGCTTATTTCCTGCTCTGTAACTGTTTCTATTCTGACCTGGCTTAAAATAAATTTACTTTCTTTTCTGCCTTTCCAAAGCCGTATCCATTTCTCAGAGTTCAGGTAAAGGTCTTTCTGCTGCCTTTGCCGTGTCCAAATACCACAGTCACCTTTGCTTCGTGAATTCCCATAGCAATTACTATACTTACTTTATCCTTGCATGGGTTGTTTAGGGGTCTGTAACTGTTGCATGTGAACCTGGATCACGAGAGTATTTCAGGTAGGCTTATGTCTTCTGTAATGTCCAGCTAATAACGCTTAAAAATAATTGAGCTGTTAACTACTTTCAGGCCCTAACACACATTGTCTCATTTAACACTGACAAAAGCATCTGTGAAGTTGGTGGTACGTAGCCTTATTTTACAGTTGAAGCTGGTAATCACGCTCCAAACTTGGGAGCTAAACAAGTATACTACACTCATCAACAAATGCTTCTTAAATAAATAACGTATTTATCTGTATATATCTCATAGCATTTGTGTATTTTACTCATACTTTCATCATTACTTATTCTTCTAACTACTATACTGTATGCTGTTGGAGGTCAAGAAGAGACAAATGTTTGAGCAAAGAGAGCTTGGGTCTTAGTAAGCAGAGCTGAGTTAGGTCTGCCATTAATTAGCGTTTTAACATTGGGTATTTCATGCCTCTGAACCTCAGTTTGTTTATGTGTAAAATGTAAAGATGATTGAAGGAAATACTGAATGTTTCCGCAGTGCTGACTATAGTGTCCAGCATCTAAGAGATAGTCATTAAAGGGTAGATTTATTATTACCGTTAAGATTCATGTTGGATTCATTTCCTTGTCTCTTGCGTTTTTCAGTGTGTTTCACTGTGTACAATAAGAAATGTATTTTATATTCCAAGCCAGTGGGCACATAACTATGTGTATATGTAATATCCATCTATGTATGTGTGTAATATTTATAATATATATATAATTTTAAAGTAGATAACTATATATAACTTTACATGTAGTTATATACCCATATATAGCTATAAAAATAAAGCAAAGTATTATTTTAAAATATTTCCTTTAGAGTAGTGCTATTCAACCTTTTTTTTTTTCCATTATCACCCCCTAAGGATCCTTTTATAGGCATTTTTTTCCTAATCACCTCCCCCATGAAATCTGAATACCACAGACACATTTATATCTCTTTATATACCTTAAGTATATCTGGGCTTCATACATTTAAAAGGAAGTAGAAAGCATACTTTTTTATTCAGCGTAGGATTAAAAAGGACAAAATAAAAATGTTATAGTGAAAAGTTAAATAAAAATGTAAAAGCTATCAATATTGAGCGTAACATAACTATTTGCTGAGAAATTTTTAAAGTAATTTATTTACTTATAAAAATGGTAATATGTCAAATTACATATGGAAATTAGCAATTTATATAAACTAACAATACAAATATAATAATTTTTAAAACATTCAAAATAATCATGTTCCAGCAAAAGTAAAATAATTTTTTAAAATAACTTTAAAAAATTTTTAAGAGAATTTAACTTCAGCTTCATATGAGAAAACAATGTTTAACCTATATAACTACTAGATATTCATTAGAGGGTATCAGCAATTTTTCTTCTCGGCATATGACATACTAATGTTTTGATTAACATTTAAGCTCAAACATTATTTGAGCTTAAATACACACAATATGATCAATAACTTCCCACCTAGGTATTTATCCAAGAGAAATATAAACGTATTTCCACACCATAACTTGTAGACAGACGTTCATATAAGCTCTTTAGCCTGTAACTGGGAACAAACCCACATCCATCAAAGATGAATGAATAAACAAATTGCAGTATATCCATACAGTGGAATATTACTGAGCAGTCTAAAAGGAATGAACTGTTAATACACACAACAACGTGAATGGATCTCAGAAATGTTAAGCTGAGTGAAAGAAGCTGGACTAAAAAGAATGCATACTGCATGATTCAGTTTGCATGAAACCCTAGAAAAGACAAAGATAATCTAGACTCAGAGAAAGCAGTCAGTAGTTGCCCGAAGATGCAGGGGGTGGGGATTGACTGGGACTGAGCAAAGGGAACATTTTGTGGGTGATGGAAGTGTTCTGTATTTTGAATTTAAAATAGCATTTTGGGACTTGCCTGGTGGTCCACTGCACTCCCAATGCAGGGGTCCTGGGTTCGATCCCTGGTCAGGGAACTAGGTCCCGCATGCTGCAATTAAGAAGTCTGCATGCCGCAACTAAGACCCAGACCAACCTAAATAAATAAATATTTTTTACAAAACAGGTTTTTAAAAAAATAGCATTTTCTTATATGCAAATTATTCCTCAGTAAAATTGATTTTTGAAATGCCAAGAGAAAAAGACCCCTTTCATTAACTATAATTTTGAAATTAGTTGAGGTTCAAAATGGTAGATGTCTTAACATCTTTATGGTGACACTTTAAGTCAAGATTATAATGATTCCTTCGGGGGGAGGGCTTCCCAGCACTCCTTCCTGTGGAGATGAAATCCCGCTCAGTGCTGCCAGGAGGAAGACGAATCATGTCTTTTCCAGACTCTTGGTGTTATGTTTACATTATTATGAGGTTAAATAAGTAACATATCATTCGTTTTACGTTATTTAAGAACAGATATCACTAAGTAATTGAAAGAATCATTCACAAGATGAGTCATTCATAAAATAATTCTTGAGTCTCTAAAAAGGACAAAGAATGTTTCTAGGTTCTGTGCGAGAGGACAGAGATGGGCTTGGTTGCCCCTAACCTCTGCACATTCAGAGTCAAGGGACAACGTGTGTTATGTTGATATTATTATTGTTATTATTTATTTTCCTAAATATTACTGGGCACCAAGCCACTCATGCTCGTAACTAGTGCTGCCAGGTGGTGGCCTTGATGACACACACCACGGAGCACAGAGTGTGCTCGCTGTAGGTGCCTTCTTGGTTTGAAAATTCCTCCTCTGCTCACTAGCCCTTTTGAGTTCTGCTCAGTTCTATAAACTTTTTGTGACACTTTTTCATCTTTAAAACAAAACAATAAAATGTCACATATAACGTAATACAGTGTAAGATTTAGAACCTATAGTCCTCACAATCTATTCAATAACGTGACACTATATTACATATTAATCTAAGATTATAACACCGTGATAGAACAACAATGATGATGATTATAACATCTAACTCATGAGGGTGTAATGATGTTTATTGTCAGCATTCATGTGAAATATTAGCCCAGTGCCTGACACACAGTAAGCGTTCAATAAACATTGGCTGCTATTTTTACTAACATTTTACAAATGAGAAAATTGAGTCTTAGAAATGTAATTAGCATATACAAAGCTAAAAACTAAAAAAAAAAGTGTCAGAAGGAGATAAAAAGTCAAGTTTTCCTTTTTCTTAACCCTAAGCTCTCCCCCAATAGCATATAGCATTTCTAGTATTTTCAAAACAAAATTCAAGTCTCAATAGCAGCAGCAACAAAAAATACCATAAATTCAGAGGTGGAGGAGAGTATCTCTAACAGAAAGGGTTAGATATCATGTTCATATGGATGTTCTCATAGATTATTCTCTTTTTTCCAATTATTTCCTCTTATATTTTCCTTCAGATTAAATTCCATGAATTTCTATGGCCCCGTTAATGATGGAGACTCTCTTTTTATGGAGGGAGCTGTTTATGATTAAGAAGCAATGCCCAAGATTTTTCTACTTGGTGTTTATTCATTCATGAGTATTTACGTTGAGTCTCCTATGTGCATAGCACTGTGCTAGGAAACGTAGGATTTTTATAAATGGATTATGTAATTTCTTAACTAAAGCAACTTATGTACCAGAGTACAAACATACACAAACAAATCTAATATAATAAGTGTACAATACATTACGCTCTGCTTCATTCAGCCATTCAGCAGACAGTTATTATGTGCCCTCTAGGTACTACTGTTGTGCTAGGCTATAGAGATAGATAGGTTTGCTATTCCAGAAGAAATCCCACAAGTGAGTCAGACATGTAACCTTAGGACTGGAATTGGTGTAGGAGAGGAGGTGACGGTGGATGCATGACTGCAGCAGAATGTGTGATGGAGAGGATCTACAGAAGTTCAGAGAGGTCAGCAGAAGTGCAAACGCCATTCCAGGGATGGGCTTCTTCTCTCTTTCCCTTCCAGTCGCTCAGGAACCACTAAAAGGCACATGTAGGGATGTGATATTTACATCTTATATGATAGAAAGAACAGCCTGGTGGCAATGTAGTACGTGAATTAGAGAAGCAAAACAGGAGTTGGAAAAAGTGGAGAGGAAACTTCTGAAATAATCCAAGAGAGAAATAATAAGAGTGGGTACCAAGGCAGTGGAAGTGGGGATGGAAAGACATTTGAAATATAAGAAAGTATATGACTTGGCAACTGCGTGTGTGGGATGACAAAGGGAGAAGTTGAAGATGAAACTGCATGTATGATATTCAAAAAGACGGGGGGAATACCTGTTCACGGGAAGAATGGGTTTGTAAAGGAGAACTTAGTATTTACGTGGGCACTTTGAGTTTTTGCAGCATCTCTGAGAAATCAGAGTGGAATGTTCAGCAGACAGTGGATCTGGGGCTGGGGAGACACTGGGGTGGGGGGGCATGCCCATTGGGTAGCTGCCAATAGGTAACTGGCACTTAGAGCGATTGGAAGAAATTAAACCAGCCAAGGAAAATATGGGACATAAGCAGGGAAGAGGGGCAGCAGATGACACCATGGGGAGTATGAATGTTTCGGAAACTCGGAGAAATCATAGACTAGCATGAGACTGAGAGAGACCAATCAGAAAATTTAGGCATAAAAACTGGGCGAGAAATATATTACCAAATCCAAAAGATATTGCAAAAAGCCAACAAGAGTTGAAGGAAAGAAGTGGTGAGAGGATCAAATATCAGAAAAAGCTTAAGAATGGTTAGGACTGACTCCATGACCCGAAGGACGTGATACAGAGATAACATATGCATTTATTAATGACCTACTATGTGCTAAGCGCAGAGAGAGAGGGTGATAAAGAAAGAGGGTAAGCAAGAGAGTGAGAGAGAAAGTCTCAATTACGCATGAGAAGCTGAATCAGAGGGATCAAGTAACTTTCCCCAGTGTCACACAACTAAAAATGTAGGAAAGCAGAGATTCCAACTAAATTAGGAGCCAATTCATCCCTTTGGGGGTGCAGTCATTACTGCATTTTTAACTTCTTGAAATTAAAAACAATAACTTCAAGCATACAGTAAAGGACAAAAAATGACATCTTTCTGCCCCAATTCAAAATTTAACAAACATTTTGTCATATTCACTTAAGATACAACCCAAAGCCCCAGTCACCGTTCTTCATCCTTGATTCCCAGAAGTAACCACTACGCAGAAATTGTACTATTCTCATTCGTGCTTTGCTCTTTTTATAGCAGGTGGATGTATTAACATACGACGAGAGATTATAGGGTACACCTTTGTGTGTTTAAATTTTTGTGTTAAAATTGGGCCATTAGTTTTTGTCTCAACAGTATGTTTTATCGATGTAATCATATTGATTTCTGTAGGCCTGGTTTGTTCATTAAACAGCTGTAGAGTATTCCATTGGATGGATAGATAGATAGATAGATACAGATAGAGAGAGAGTTTTTTCATGATTATTCTATGACATTATACTATAGGGAAGGCAATATTCAAGCATTAGGAAAAGAATAAAATCAAAGGAGAGAGATGTCACATTTGAGAGCCAAGTGCCTTGCAGTTAATTTTACCCACTGGTAAATTTATTGGTTAGCCAATTGGTTATCATGAACAATGTTCCTAAAGGTATCCTAAAGAAAATAACACATTCTGGGGCCAATGAACAGAATCGAGTAATTTAACTGGATTTAAATCTGTAAAAGCAGTAGAGAGAAATTACAAAGGCAATGCTGAGACTATGATTCTGGAGCTTTGAGCACAGCCTGCGGTGTTTTGCCTCTTTACAGGTATTGGGGAAGCATAGGGAGTTCTGTGAGTAGAGAAATGACAAGACATTGCTCACCATGGCCAAGGTACCTTGAGTTGTTTTAATGGTTAATAAAGATAGAGGATATGTATTATTTCAGCCTGATAAAGAGGCTGTATCATGGGGGAGAGTCATGTTATGGTGAGAAAGACAAAAAGGAAGGGTGAAGAAAGGTGCAAAAATTGACAAATCTAGCCTGAAGGCTAATTTGTGAGTTTGTTTACTGCCTTTATTTCTTTTACAAATGTGTTAACAATGTTTACTAAGATACTCAGTAAAGCATACCTGCTTCTAAGAAGTTACAGTTACTCAGGTTTATTAGGGAAACTTCATTCTTGTGACAGTTCATCTGTTCAACAAACAGAGTAGATTTACAGCCACGAAAACCTTTGATTTAGAATCTGGGTGTCTTTGGACTGTTCATCTATTACAATGGATCCTTAGTCCTAATGCTTAGAAACTTGAATATCCATGAGTTTTTCTTTTTCCCCTTTTAATTTTTTATTATTTCCCTTTTGATTTCAAGATTGTACATTGTTGCTTTACACAAAATAGAGATAAACAGAATAGCATGTTGATTTTAATAAACTATTTCAGAGCAGAAATGTGAAGGTAATTTACCTGCCAATTAAACTGTGACATAGTCTAGCACCAGTTGATCAGAAACCACCCTTTTTTTCAGCATTTTAAAACATGAATTTTTATTCTTCCCTGAAAATATCCTCTTTGCAGGTCAAGCCCTAGGTTCATATGCAATTATTTTTGAAATCTTAATTCATATGTCTATTCATCCTCTTTCCTACAAAGCTCATCATCTAAATATTGTCAAACACCTTCAAATGAGCACCTATGATATGAACTCAGGTAAGAGATTCCAGACCCTGAAGCATATTTTTTTCCAAAAGGAAGCCAGCCATGCTGTAGAGTGTGCCTGTCTTTGGGCTGTCTGTTTCTGCTTTCTAAAAGTTAATAATGGAGAGCACAGCATCCCTGTGGCTTGCTGATTGACTGGTAGAAATGACAGCAAAATGTATATGACTGAGAAGATTTCATCAGTACGTCCTCTGCGCTAGGCTGTTTCTGTAATGTTACCCATAGGTAGGGGCTATTAGATCAAAGATTTTGTGACATTTAATGTCAAGTTTACCCAGATCACATTGATGATTATTTTTAATAAATGTCCATATTATTAGACCACATCTACCAATCATCTTCTAAAAAATCTATAGACTTTTTTAGAAATTTTAGGTTTATAGAAACACTGAGCAAGAAGCCATTGCTCTCGCCCAACTAGTTCCCCTATTATTAGCATCTTTTTTTTTTAAATAGGTCTTTATTGGAGTATAATTAGTGTGGTACCTCTGATACCATTGGTGAGCCAATACTGATACATTATCAACTAAAATCCATAGTTTACTTTAGTATCTTTTTGTTGCACATTATATGGATTTTGACAAATGCATAATGACAGGTATCCACCGTTATATTGTCTTACAGAGTGTTTCACTGCCCTCATAACCCCTGTTCAGCCCTACTTCCCTTCCCCGAAACACTGCCCTCAACCAGTCATTTTGATGTCGTAGCGACACTCTCATGCCCTCAACACCTGTTGTCATTGTTTTGGTTTTGCTTTTTTGTTGAGATGTGACTGTGATGAGATGATGAGACCAGTGGCTATTGAAGGACATTTTTACTGAATTCCTGGTTACTATTTTATCATTTCTCTGTTCTGATTCTGTTAGTTCGAGTTAAATATAGCAATAAAAACTGACAAACTGACCAATAGAGTAACTGCTAGATTTCCATTGTTTCAACCTACCGTACCTCTCTCAACCTTGTATATCCAACCAAATCCAAAATGTTTAAAAGTTTAAAAAAGGAAACCACCTAGGCTTCTAGACTTCTCCCAGCCTCCTGTGCTGCTGTGCTCCGGTTCTAGTGACCATCCAACTCAAAAACAAGCACTCCTGCACACAGCTAGCCAAGCAGTGACTACACGGCATAACCCGTGCTTTATACCCAAGTCTTAGATGGTAGCTGGGTGGTTGTATATAGCAGGTTACTGCTTTAAAACAATCATTTATATTCGCACAAAAAGTGAAAGATTAGATTTCTAAGCCCACTTTTTATACTAATGCAATGATTGTATTAGCCTTTCACTTATTAAGTCTAGAAAAATTAGTAAAACTATGGATTTTCATTAATCAGACATAATTACTATTTTTTTTTATATCTTAACAAACCCAACTCCATCCACTGTTCTTCCAGTCACAAGCAAAATAGTAACATAAGCAGACGTAAGCACAAATGAGCATGAAATCAAAAAAAATCAATACCAGGTATGATAAATATATGCGTTTTATTTAGATGTATTTCTGTTAAACATGTTCCTTTTTAAAGACAATTTATATAGAGCCTTTAAAATGACTATAATTCTGATTTCTACCCATAGTACTGAAGAAGCTACTTAGTAACATTCACTTTCAAGGCCATTTTTACTTAACCACTTTTCATTTGATATTTACCACTCTTGCAAAAATATAAGCAAATCAACATCTGTGTAGATTGCTGAGTGTATTCAAGGGCCACGCATGATGAACTCAAGATGAACACAGCAATTCAAAGACTTTTGGAATAAAATTGTTGAAACCAGGGCGCTGGTTTTGCCCAGGGCTCTGTGGCTCTGATAACGAGAGAATATATTTGCCCCCCCACCTCCTATGCTGAGAGCAATCTTGAGCAAAAAGGGTCTGGATTGATATTAACCCATAATGTATTACAGGTCTGAGTGATGTTGATCATAGTGGGCGAAATTCAAACGACATCAGCAGTTGGCCGTTAGGAAATCAAAACCCTATTTTGATTTTTTTCAAAATTAATCATGTAGTCAGAATTCCCCTTACGGTTTTCACAGTGGAGTACAAGAACATCTTATTGAATGTCCAACTGAATGACGTAAAGCTCCTTGGAGCTCATAGTACATGCTTTCAAACTAATATTACTGGATCACACACCACTTTTAACAAGACTTAGCAAAGGATAGCTATTTGAAGAACACACCTGTGGACTATAGATGCCACGTGATCAGCAGAATTTTAATCTGCTGGGATGTTGTAAAGATACCTTATTAAAAGAGCTTCCAATGAGATTAATTGATTAACAGCACAGTTCATCTCCATAGAAAGAATTTGCTTTTTAAAGAAGTCATTGAGTGCTACAAGTTGAATTAGTATTCAATTAACGTCAACATTCATTTTGAGCAACCTGTGAAATATTTTTAAAGAGATACTTAGTAAATTATATCAATAAGCATTTTAATATAAATCAAGATGCAGTTCATTTTTTCCACTTAGAAATATATTACCAAGATGATAGTTATTTGAAAAAGAATAACATTTCAGCTCAGCTCTAACTAATGCCAAATAAAGGTGGTAGTATGTCTTCATTCCTTAAATATTGATTTGGAGAGTCAGGGAATTTCAAGTATATAAAAACCCGAGTGGCAAAAAGTAGAGATGAGAGTCCAAAACATAGGATGCACAAAATAGCCTACTACAATGTTCAGTGCACAAGAGCTAGTAATTATTACCCAGTGTGTAGAATTTAACCTAACACATTTTGGAGCAGATTAATCTTTTAGCATTTCGAAAGGAAGGTCAATGGCAAAATAAGATTGATTTGATCATTAAATTTGTTGTTCTCTAACACACAAACCGTTAAATTTTTGTTCCCCGGTTTTTTGGGGTTTTTTTGGTAACGCTATTTATTTATTTATTTATTTATTGGCTGTGTTGAGTCTTTGTTGCTGCGCGCGGGCTTTCTCTAGTTGCGGCGAGCGGGGGCCACTCTTCATCGCGGTGCGTGGGCCTCTCACTATCACTGCCTCTGTTGTTGCGGAGCACAGGCTCCAGACGCGCAGGCTTAGTAGTTGTGGCTCACGGGCCAAGTTGCTCCGCAGCATGTGGGATCTTCCCAGACCAGGGCTCGAACCCGTGTCCCCTGCATTGGCAGGCAGATTCTCAACCACCGCACCACCAGGGAAGCCCTGTTCCCCGGTTTTAATTAGCAAAAAGCAATAGCTACCAAACCAGCCAAGTGAAGTTTTGAAACAATTAATGAAGTAATTCTTAGAAAAGCATCTTTATCCTCCATACAAATGATAAACAGGGTTGTGGATGTGTTAGTGTGTGTAGGGATGGGAAAGGAAAAGTAGGAAAGTTAACCTATTTACATATGATTCTCAACATAAATTACTTCACAAATAATGGCACAATGTTCTGCTTTTCTATGCAAACAAAATGTGTCTTTGAATCAATAGGTTTTATAAACACAGTATACAAGATAACTAATTTATAAAATTTTAAAATATGTTTACACACATTAATATTCAGAACTCAAAGAGAAATTTCAGTAGGATAAAAAAGCTTTGGAAATTAAGATGTGTAGAAGGTAAGTAAATTGTGCTAAATCTTCTATCCACCATGAAAACATTTCCTTTCATTCTAACATAACAGTATTTTGGAAATTGTGTCTCCCATCTTTTCACATGAGAAGGTTTAAACACTTAGAAGATGCTATTCACTTTTAGAGCAGGGAACTTGAAGTAATTATAAAAATATATTCTATCCAAATATGCTTTTTTACTGAAGTATAGTCAAATATATG
Organism: Neophocaena asiaeorientalis asiaeorientalis; assembly: GCF_003031525.2. Taxonomy (NCBI): domain Eukaryota; kingdom Metazoa; phylum Chordata; class Mammalia; order Artiodactyla; family Phocoenidae; genus Neophocaena; species Neophocaena asiaeorientalis. The sequence goes on along the minus strand of NW_020173204.1, from coordinate 850,443 downwards.
TTTCTTTAATTAAGTCGTATCTTACCAGGATTCCAAATTTCAGCATTGAATTGTGTGTTAACACTGATGAGTAGAAGTTTTTTTTTTATTTTTGGCAAACCTTCTGAAGCTATAGTTTTCTAGAAATTTAAGTTTTAAGAATATTAGAAATTAAAATATTTAATTCACTTTGAGCAAACCATAATTAGTTGGCAATAAAAGTTTATGCTGGCAAAACATTTCAGGTATAACACAATTGAAAGTGTTATTCTGAAGGCCGTATTTTTATCATGAACATTCAAAAGCAAAAGAACTATGAAATCACTATTTAATTCTATAAAACTAGGCAAGGCACCTTCTTGTTTTTTATGACACTTCCAGAAATGTCATTTCCTACATTCATTTCTACACACAGTCCATACTTTTGAATTCATACTTCTGAAGATATGAAATATTAGAGAGAAAACTATATTTTTCCTCACTACATAAGAGAGAGGAAATTGGCTTTGCTTCATACCTGTTTGGGATAAGCAACTTTGCATACATATTTATACTTAAACACAGACACGTTATCACATACTCCTGCAGTTGAAGATTTTATCCTTCACCAACCTCCCTTAGGCTAGTGATGGAGATTATGCTTGACACTTCCCATTTAAATAGCTTAGATGTGTTTTGTCTACTTTAATGACTGTAACTAAAACAAATACATCTGGCGTTGCAACCATCTATACACAAACGCACATACACCACACATGTGGGAGACAGGGAGGTTGTGTGGGGGGGTTGTATATGCATATTTATACACACGTTTCTGTCCGTGCACATTACATACATTTCAAAAATATTTATATGCATATATATATATATAATTGAAATAAAGTTGCAGAAAACATTCTTTACCACGTGCACTCTAGTAGTTCATATTTTATTATATGCTATTCTTTTATATTTTAAAAATGCATTTCCCAGCCCATATAATTGAGCTCAAGATCCACTAATGGGTTGCTGCTAACAGCTGGAAAAACACTGGCTTAAGTTACGGCAGTATAAATCACATATTGGCAAAATTAAAGATGCTTTTCTACTGCGACCAGAACAGCTCTGTACCCACCTGATACCAACATGGTATCAGGAATGTATTACTTAAACGACATATACGTCAATGTTGGGACAGCGTAGCCAGAATGGTTTCATCATCGTTGATAGACAGAAGAGTGACTTGAGTTTCGTGAGCCAGGATTAATTGCATTGCTGTTATACACTTACACATAACTGCTTCTTATTTGATGGAAGGCTGCTAAAGTTTTGGGTAGGATGTAAATTTTAAAACACAATGATACTATTTTGGCAAATTGATAAATACTGTCTAGATTTTTTGTGGAACAGAAACATGTTCATGACTTCCCAAGAAAATAATGACAAAAATATGTAATGTGTAGAGATTTGCTCTCAGGGATACCTCAAATTATTAGGAAAGTATAATGTTCTCCAGGAAATATTATTCAGTGAAAAAGCAAGGTCTGGAACAGTGTATAAGGGATGCTATCTTCTGTGTAAAAAAATAAGAAAAAAATACATACATATAGACTTACATCTTTTCTTTGCAAAAAGAAACACTGACGATATAAACCAAAAGCTACGAAAACAGCATGCTGGAGATATGAATCCAAAAGACCTTCTCTGAATATACTTTTTCTCATAATTTTAACTCTGATGATCACATAAATGTTTTCCACTTTCAAAATAATGAGTTGAAAAGAAAAAGCATGTAGTATTTGCAGGATAAAGCAAATATCTCAATATATACTTTTAGCAAAGATGGTTAGAAACCAAGATTTTAATGGAAGTTATTAGTTGCAGTCAAAGGACCAAATTTAAAACCCCAGTAATGTTCAACTGGATTTGGAAATAGCACTATGAACTTTTTTCCCTAAAAATATGTACAGGTATTTCTTGCTTAAGATCAATAACCTATTCCCCCAAATATAATAATGCTCTTCTCCAAAAAAGAGAATTAGGGCTCCCTGAAGGGATGGCTGATCCAGGCATGGGGGAGAAATCGGGCAACATGAGTGTATGGCATCTGTTCATCCCAGAAAGCAGAGAAGCTGGAAAAATAAAGGGGTCATGCCATACAGGCACCAACACGAAGGGGTCCCAGTTAGGCAACAGTGAGACAATTGGCACATCAAAGGAGCATTTGAAGCCCATATGTTCAGATTTTTAGTTAAATAAATAAGGAAGACAGAAGGAGGAAGGGAAGGAAAAACTAGAATAACAACAAAGAACATGGTCTTTGATTCCTTTCTGTGGAGCGAGGAGTGGGAAATCTGTATTAATGGACGCTTTACAGCTATGGGCATCTGTGCTTCAGAAATAAGGCCGTAAAGGTGCATGTATAAGGATGTTTCCTGTAGAACTGTTTGAAAAAACCGTAAATTGGAAGAAACTCCTTTGACTACCAATAGGAGATTAATAAAATAAATAATAGTACATCCATTTATGGACTACGATGCAGCCAGTAAAAACGATGGAGCAAACTTCATGAAGTGACATATGAAGAGGTCCGTAATGTATTGTTTAATGGAAAAAGGAAATTTCAGAGTAGTATAAAAGGCTTTATCCCATTTTTTCATGAAGTAAAACAGTATGTGATTATACAAATAAATGTATTTGCCTTAAAAAGATAGAAATCTGGAATGAATGATATAAGACCATTCCACTAACAGTGGTCACCTCTGGGATTAGAATTTGACAGCACCTGTAGGTGGGAGCAGTTTGAGAGGGAATGTTTGCATTTCATTTTATATATTCTTATGTCATCTTGGTGCTTTTTTACGAGCATTGTTGATTTTGTAACACATAGGTAAGAAAAGAGATGATCCCTTCCATGTAACAATTATTCTCTTGCTTAACCCATCTCTCCCATAGATGCCAGGCTGCAAACAAGACCTGCCCCACAGATTACATATGGAATAATCACATCTGCAGATGCCTGGCTCAGCAAGATTTTATTTTTTCCTCTAATGTTGGAGATGGTAAGCCAAATGCTGTATTAAAGACTAAATGTCTCTATTTTGATTAACAAATATTGTAATATTAAAATCACATGTACAATATTCATTTTCATGCTTTGAAATCACTCACTACCAAATAGGACACTTTCTGCTTTGTATTGGTATTATTTTGAAATTCTTTGTAAAGGAACCTACCTGTGTGTGTGTACAACCCTTTAATGAACAACATGGAAATGAAAACACTTGTAAAGGCTTTTTATTGTTTCCCACCACACCCAGAACCAAGTAAGGGATAGTAAAGATGTCCTGACTGTGTTTGTCTAGACTCTGCAGACGGATTCCATGACATCTGTGGGCCCAACAAGGAGCTGGATGAAGAGACCTGTCAGTGCGTCTGCAGAGGGGGGCTTTGGCCTTCCAGCTGTGGACCCCACAAGGAACTGGACAGAAACTCATGCCAGTGTGTCTGTAAAAACAAACTCTTCCCCAGCTCATGTGCGGCCAACAGAGAATTTGACGAAAACACATGCCAGTGCGTATGTAAAAGAACCTGCCCAAGAAATCAACCCCTAAACCCTGGAAAATGTGCCTGTGAATGTACAGAAACACCACAGAAATGCTTCTTGAAAGGAAAGAAGTTTCAGCATCAAACATGCAGGTAAGAAATCTTCATAAACAGTATTCATTTCTCTTACTGGAAATAGTTTTCTCAACACAAAGCAGTTTTCTCAACCAAGATATTGGTTCTTTGTTAGAATGGAACTAGTTAAGTTCTGGAAGATGAATTCTGATATTTGTAACCAATGCTAAATTTCTGTGAGACTTTGCCCCCCAAAAAATAAGGTGGGAGTCCTGGGAACCAAAACCAGATCCAAGCTCAGAATGCACTAAATCCTTGTTCCAGAGACTAAGGTAGTAGCTCTCCACATGAGTTAGAGAACAGATGCATAGGACAGTCACTTGCGGAGCATTTTCAAAATAGATCCAGGTAGTGCACACCTGCCCCCAACAAAATGATGATGCCATCAGATGTAATTTTGTACAGCTGTTCTAAGTGCAGAAAGTATGCAAGCTTTACAAAGGATAGGATGATACCGTTTACTGTGGAATTGTATCTAGAAATGAAAATAGTTAAGCTAAGTATAATATTTAATGGAATCAGAGAAATAAATTAATACGTTGTTCAGGGTTACTCAAGACATTCCTTAAACCTGATTCTGCTCCCTTCTTCACCAGAAAAAAATGAGTCTCTTGGACTCAGACACTTTCAGTGTTAAGCCCTGAACCTCTTCCTCTTTGATCTGAGAATAAGCGAGACCTGTGCATTTGACGTTTGCTCCCACTCTCCTTCAGCATCTCGCTCCACCAGTCACACCCTCTCCCTTCTATACCTTCAATGTCCTCAACTCTAGTGTTCGTCCCCCTCAATTTTTTCTATTTTATTGGCATCTCACTGCGATTTTGAGCATTCTGTAGCAACCAAGCTCTGTCCTTGTCTTCTGAGTTGCACCAAGACCAGGCATTTGGCATTTGTCTGTTCACCTCTTTCATCTCTCATTTATTCAACCAACTGGAACCTGGTTTATGCCCTAATATTCCACGATCAAGTTCAGTAGACCCTTCATTGTCAAATCCGATGGACAATTTGGTCTTTCTGTAAAACTGTCCTTTCCATAGTTTCTCTGTAGGCTCTCCTCTGTTTTGAGTGAGACAACATTGTGCTTTCCTGGTTGTCCTTTAGGTTCTCTGACCACTTGCTGTCCATCACTGGAGTTCTCACTGGGTTCTCTTTTTCCACCCACTCTTTACAGATGGTGATAACACCCCTTCAACAGATGATTATTCACACAACTTAAAACTTTATTTACACTTATAAATTGTATAACTACAATTTATTTACATTTATTTACAATTTAGTATCTGCATGAATACTTCCATTTATCTACAATTTAGTATCTGCATGAATGTTCATCATTACCTTTATCTTCAGTAAATAAACTATCCTTCTTTTTGATTCTCAAGAGTTTGTATTCCCACTTCAGTTTATCTTTCTGATGATTTGTCCACACTAACATGTTAGCTAGTGCATGAGGAGACTTCCATGAATCTAGGTATCTCATTAATGACTTTTATTTTCTTCCATTATCATTTCAGAAGACCTGATAGGAATCCTTGTTTTTCCTCTTTAGAATATTCTGGGCAATGATATTCCAATTTTACTTGCACATCCTACTCTAATCACCAAAAGGATATTTCAAAAATGCAGAATATAGATACTAAATCTTATTAAAGATCATGAAACCATTTTTTCATATTGAATCCGAGTGAACCCAGTATACATTGAAAAACCTGAAATTTTTGTTTACATAAAACTAACCAGCTGGGCTTCCCTGGTGGCGCAGTGGTTGAGAGTCCGCCTGCCGATGTAGGGGACACGGGTTCGTGTCCCGGTCCGGGAAGATCCCACATGCCGCGGAGCGGCTGGGCCCGTGAGCCATGGCCTCTGAGCCTGCACATCCGGAGCCTGTGCTCCGCAACAGGAGAGGCCACAACAGTGAGAGGCCCGCGTACCGCAAAAAAAAAAAAAAAACTAACCAGCCATATTTGTCTACAGAATTCTTATATTAACTTAGTAGAAAAGATTTCTGTCATTGTATTTCTCCTCATCATATACATTGTTCCTTAATGGCTTTCTATTTACTAACTCTCTCCCCATGTTCATTTTTCTAAGTGTATAATTCCAGGTTTTATGCATATACTGGAGCGAAAAAAAGATAGTTTAATATCTTGAAAATATATATACTCCTCATTTTCTCTTCATATTTATTCCAAAATTGTGGCAGGCAGAGTATACATTCTGTGGTTCACTGCCTCAGTCAGCAACTTACATTGATCATTGAGAATTTTATCTCTTTAGTAAAGGAATACCGGTGGCCTTATAATAATGTAATTGTATTTAGAACTGAAAATAAATAAATAACATTCTAACTAGATATGCTTTCTTTTCTGGAGCAAAAGAAATGCTGTTTCAAAATCACATCTGTAGTTTTTCTGTGGTGCATGTTTGATCTTCAGGTCACCTTGCATTTTTCTTGCATTATATCCATCCCCACTGCCACATGTTACATATACTCATCCTCCAGAAAAATCCTTCAGAGATAGCTCCCATTCACTGGAGCAACAGGGCTGCTGATGTGATTGGCTGCTGGGTCATTTGTCTTTTTGCCACTACTAGAAACTGGACATCTGGGGTAGGAGGAAAGGGACCCTCACAGTGAATACTGTCCCTCCCAGTGCCTTCCCCCAGACCGCACTGTTTTCACATGGAGCCCAGGTGGAGGAGGGAGGCTGAGCCACTCTCGTGCAGCCAGCCAGCTGCCAGTCTAGTCAAGAGTGAGGATGGGGCCCTCACTGTGGACCACAGCCCTGCCAGAACGGCTGGGTTTAATCGCTCCAAAGTCTGGGTTCCAAACGAGTCCCAGAGTCTTGTGAATTCTGCCATGCTTACGTGATCACGCTAAATCGGCAGACCTTAAATATTCACATCCAAAATTTCTGTTTTATGTTACTTTCATCTATGAAGCACAGAGCGCTTCAAAAGAACTAATGCTAACACCACCTCATTCTTCCATTCGTTATTTCTGCAAGCTAGACTCTTTCTTTTTTTTTTTAGGTTTTTCCATTCCTCTTAAATTTGGTAATTCCAGGCACAAACTTTAGCAATTTATAAACTGGAGAACAATTTTATGATAAAATGAGTAACTCTGTTCTAGTTTGAAACTTAGAAAAACACAAAAGTGCATTTGTAGCATAACAAATTCATCTCCTTGGTCTTTAACAAAAGTCTGTCCTTCTTTGTTCCCCTAGTTGTTACAGACGACCGTGTACAAATCGAGTGAAGCATTGTGAGCAGGGACTTTCATTTAGTGAAGAAGTATGTCGCTGTGTCCCTTCATATTGGAAAAGACCACATATGAACTAAGATTGTATCTTTTCTAGTTCGTCATTTTTCTATCGTGGGAAAACGGTGTTGCCATGTTAGAACTATGAGCGCAGAGACTTTGTGGGACTGAACCATGTGGATAATGTTACAGAAATGGACTGGAGCGCATCTGCAAAAGACCTCTTTAAAAGACTGGTTTTCTGTCAATGACCAAACAGCTGAGGTTTTTCTCTTGTGATTTTAAAAAAGAATAATGACTATATAATTTATTTCCACTAAAAATATTGTTTCTGCATCCATTTTTATAGCAATAACAATTGGTAAAGCTCACTGTGATCAATATTTTTATATCATGCAAAATATGTTTAAAATAAAATGAAAATTGTATTATAAGCTGGTAAGTTGAGTCCATTACCATCTTACGCCATCAGCAAAACTTGATATTATGAAAACTGTCATCTCCCCCTGCCCTTTCCCCTTTTCTCTAATTGGATGTCAGATTTTGACTGCTGTGTGATCCTGGAAAAGAAAGTTTCAGAGGGACAGAGGTTGCTATTAATTTTATTTAAATTCATCTCTTAATATATTTAATGAGTAGAAATGTTTGGGCACATGACACTTTTGAATTTATATCCAAATGAATCAATAGAAAACATATCATGCTTAGCATGGTTATGCAGTTGAAAGTTATTCAGTGCCCTTGGAGCATTCAGACTCTTAACCTGATGTAATAGCTCTCAGTACATATTAAAATGGCTTTAAAATATTTTTCTTAAGAAGAATCTTTCCACATATTTAATTTCTTCTGACCAGCTAAATACTTTTCATAAGCTGAAGCACTCCTACCCAATACATATAAAATAAATTGGAAATGACATTTAAATGCTCATATGTGCGAAAAAGGAAACCTTTCAGTCACACAATTAAGGCACTTGTTTTGTTTTTTTTAAAAAGGCAGCACACTCAAATTTCCTTTTCTGGGAACAAATATTTTGCCTACATAAATGCAACCACATAAGTGGTTGGCTTGTTGACAGAGTATTGATTATTTGCTCGTAGGACATGGCTACTAGCAAATAAAAATACATAGCTACTAGCAAATACATGAAAATAAGTAGTCCTGAAAGGAAAAAAAAGAATCTATAAAGTTATGTAAAAATGGCTTTTAAAACTTGCAAATTTAATATAACAAAAACATTTTAAATGGTATAGGTGACTACCCAGTACAGTATAAAATATTAGTATCTATATGTTTTGCTACAAAATCATCTATTTTTTATAATATTTGATTAGAAGGTCGATGCCCTAAAAATGTTGAAACACTGTTTTCAATACTGACTTTTAAAACAATGTTACATGCAAGGTTTACTGAATTACAGGTGCATACTTTGCACAACTTTAACATCTCGTTCATAAAGTCAGATTGTTTTTTACGTACTGGGAGAATGAAGTAGTCTTTTGAAATTCTCTCATTATACATTTATGGGCCATCTTTGTATTTTTTAAGTAAAGGTGAATCTGAAGCCTGTAGGCAGAAAATATATGAAAATATGCATTGTACAATCTATGAACCAGCTACGCTCTGGGTAATTTTCAAACTTGAGAACAGCAAAAACAAACAAACGAACACAAAAACACAACAGCAGTAGCAACAACAATAATAATGAAACAAAAGCAAAAGATAAGTAGATTTGACAACAGCTATAGTTTTATCAAAATTTCCCCAACAGAACAAATTAGGGAGTCATTACAAAAGGAAGAATGGAATCATAATAAGCAATATCTCTCCACCTGCTGGGGAGGCACAATCCCTTGGTGCATAAAATGGTCACCAGCTATACAATTCAACTGAGATCCAATTTAATAAGTTTTCACCACATTTCAGCCAAGAATGTAAGCAAACAAACATTATATAATCTGTTACGTTGATCTAGCATCAATCATTTTTAGCCTTGATACATTTTAAATATATTAATTTTTTTTAGATAATGCAGAAAAAGTCTATCCTAAGTTTCCAGTGAGCCCCCTGAGGCCATGTAGAGAATATTAGGATCTGATATAATGACCGTTACAAGTTATCAGCTTAAAAAAAATCTAAACTATGTGTTGACAATTGGTTTCTCAGAATATATGGGTAAGCCAAAGAAATCACTAGACCGCAATATAAAGCGTGAGGCATGCCAGAAAAAATAACATGTAATTTGTCCCTGGAGATGTAATAATTTTGATGAAAGGCGAAAGTAACATCAACAAAGACAATATACTTTGCCAGAGAGTCTCGCAAACAATTTTATATGGACCATAAAAATCTCACTTCACTACATTATAATAATTGAGATTCTGTGGTACTGGTTAAGAAAGTGGACTAGAGATCAAGCTAAATGGTGATTTAAAATATTAGCAAATAGGATTCAGCAAGAAGCTAAAATAGACAGTGAGCATTTTCATAAACTCTGCAAGAGTCTCCAACTACCAGTTGGTCAAATCTCAAGGATAAAAATGAGAAAACACTGGAAGCTTGCAGCAACAGTTACTATATCCAAATCTTGAAAAGTTGATAAACAGAATTTTGTGTCTAGAAACCTAACACTGTATACTCTGTTTAAAAGACTCATGGCACAAAATATTTTGGTAAGCGGTTATAAGATTTAGCTTCCATATCTTTTTTTCTTTTTCTTTTTTGGAAGTGGGTTTTGACATTTGCTAACTGCTTGAGTGAAACAGACTCATTATTAGAATTTCTAAAAATAAATTTTGTCCTCCATACCCATACTGCTCAAAGCAGAAATCTGAGGGGTGACCACCAGTGGCATACCCTGGGTACACTTCTTTAAGAGGAGGGATAAAGGTCACTCACTTACCTCCACACAGTCCAGGCTTCCTCCAGGGGTACCCTGCTCTGCGGGAATTTTATTCAATGAGTGTGAGAGAGAAACAGACCCAACAGGTGAGAGAGATCACATTGAAGCAGTTGTTTTGGCATTTTGCCAAAGTTTATGCAACTCCTTATGTGGTCAAGTTTCTATATTAACCTCCCTAGGAAGTGCCATGGCAAAGAGCTGAACCAAGGTCCTGTGGCTCCACTTTGTCTACATTTCTACACCGTTTCCCAAGATATGAGCTCCCATTAGCAGATTTTTCAAAGGATGCTTTTTAGGGACTTTACCTTTTGAACTGAAAATGAGAATAACATAAAAAATAGTATTGCCCACCACTGCAACAGAAGAGAGTGTGTTGACATGTCTGATTTTTTATCTAGAGGAATTGTAGAAAGTTCCGAATAAATCCAATGATTGTATCCTAAAGAAGCATAGAGTCCACCCAGAGAACTGTCTAAGGAAGTCCATGACACGTACATTATAAAGTAAGTACTGGTTTATATGTTCGTATTTGAATTTTTAATATATTGGCTATTTTTTTAAGTGGAGAATAGCTATCTGTTAACTTGTGGAAGTGTAAATGGGGTTTGATGGTTTGAAAAAAAAATTTAAACCAAAGTTTCACACGCTCTTTTATCTTCATTCCGTAGCCAACAACTAACTGCTTTAAAAAAAAGCATTCTGTAAGAAAAGGATCACTGGACTGGGAATCAAAAGCCAGGTTTTTAATCCTGACTTTTCTGCTTTGTCCTTGAGCAAGTCACCAAAATCTTCTGAGTCTCAGCTTCTTAATCTGTGAAAAGAAGGAGTTGAATTAAATTGTGCAGGATGTCCAACTCTGAAGTTACAAACTTTGTACTAAACTACATACAGAGTGGGGCAAAGAAAAAAAAAGAACATTTTAGAGAACTTCAGGGAAGCCCCACTCCTGTGATTAGTGACCCCATTAAGAGGAAATATTAATCTTTTAAAAGTGTTTCATAGGGCTTCCCTGGTGGCGCAGTGGTTGAGAGTCCGCCTGCCGATGCAGGGGACACGGGTTCGTGCCCTGGTCCGGGAAGATCCCACATGCTGCGGAGCGGCTGGGCCCGTGAGCCACAGCTGCTAGCCTGCACGTCCAGAGCCTGTGCTCCGCAATGGGAGAGGCCACTACAGTGAGAGGATCGCATACCACAAGAAAAAAAAAAAAGGAATAAAATACCTAGGAATAAACCTACTTAAGGAGACAAAAGCCCTTATGCAGAAAACCATAAGACACTGATGAAAGAAATTAAAGATGATACAAACAGATGGAGAGAAATACCATGTTCTTGGATTGCAAGAATCAACATTGTAAAAATGACTATACTACCCAAAGCAATCTATAGATTCAATGCAATCCCTATCAAACTACCAATGGCATTTTTCACAGAACTAGAACAAAAAACTGCACAATTTGTATGGAAACACAAAAGACCCTAATTAGCCAAAGCAGTCTTGAGAAAGAAACACGGAATTGGAGGAATCAGGCTCCTGGACTTCAGACTATACTACAAAGCTACAGTAATCACGACGGTACGGTACTGACACAAAACCAGAAACACAGATCAATGGAACAGGATAGAAAGCCCAGAGATAAACCCACATACATATGGTCACCTTATCTTTGATAAAGGAGGCAAGAATATACAATGGATAAAAGACAGCCCTTCAATAAGTGGTGCTGGGGAAACTGGTCAGCTACATGTCAAAGAATGAAATTAGAACACTCCATAACACCATACACAAAAATAAACTCAAAATGGATTAAAGACCTAAATGTAAGGCCAGAAATTATAAAACTCTTAGAGGAAAACATAAGCATAACACTCTATGACATAAATCACAGAAAGATACTTTTTGACCCGCCTCCTAGAGAAATGGAAATAAACACAAAAATAAACAAATGGGACCTAATGAAACTTAAACGCTTTTGCACAGCAAAGGAAACCATCAACAAGACGAAAAGACAACCCTCAGAATGGGAGAAAATATTTGCAAACAAAGCAACTGACAAAGGATTAACCTCCAAAATTTACAAGCAGCTTATGCAGCTCAATATCAACAAAACAAACAACCCAATCCAAAATTGGGCAGAAGACCTAAATAGACATTTCTCCAAAGAAGATATACAGATTGCCAACAAACACATGAAAGGATGCTCAACATCACTAATCATTAGAGAAATGCAAATCAAAACTGCAGTGAGGTATCACCTCACACCAGTCAGAATGGCCATCATCAAAATATCTACAAACAATAAATGCTGGAGAATGTGTGCAGAAAAGGGAACCCTCTTGCACTGTTGGTGGGAATGTAAATTGATACAGCCACTATGGAGAACAGTGTGGAGGTTCCTTAAAAAACTACAAATAGAACTACCATATGACCCAGCAATCCCACTACTGGGCATATACCTTGAGAAAACCATCATTCAAAAAGAGTCATGTACCACAATGTTCATTGCAGCTCTATTTACAATAGCCAGGACATGGAAGCAACCTAAGTGTCCATCGACAGATGAATGGATAAAGAAGATGTGGCACATATATACAATGGAATATTACTCAGTCATAAAAAGAAATTGAGTTATTTGTAGTGCAATGGATGGACCTAGAGTCTGTCATACAGAGTTAAGTAAGTCAGAAAGAGAAAAATAAGTTCTGTATGCTAACGCATATATATGGTATCTAAAAAAAAAAAAGGTTCTGAAGAACCTTTGGGCAGGACAGGCATAAAGACATAGATATAGAGAATGCACTTGAGGACACGGGGAGGGGGAAGGGTAAGCTGGGACAAAGTGAGAGAGTGGCATGGACATACATAAACACTACCAAATGTAAAACAGATAGCTAGTGGGAAGCAGATGCATAGCACAGGGAGATCAGCTTGGTGCTTTGTGACCACCTAGAGGGTTGGGATAGGGAGGGTGGGAGGGAGATGCAAGAGGGAGGAGATGTGGGGATATATGTATGCGTATAGCTGATTCACTTTGTTATAAAGCTGAAACTAACACACCATTGTAAAGCAATTATACTCCAATAAAGACATTTAAAAAAAAGAAGATTCAACTTTCAGGTGATACTTTTATTTTACTGTAACCATATAAAGCTCTTCTCTAATGACTCACTCTGCACACATCAGGGAACTCAGCTGGTCCTGAAATAAAACACTCATCCATATGAATTTCAATCCGGCAACCACAAAACCTTGCAGATTATATTTCCAAGTTTGAAGGTGGCTGGATACCCAAAATTCTAAGCAATCTTATCATTTTGGAAAAATTCCTACATGTAGGGATAACAGTATTTCAAAACTATATTTAAATAATTACCAAGTAAAGTTGTACATCTCATTTTATCAACATAAACTACAAAAAATAATAGATTGATCAAAATCAACCATCCTAATGGAAGTTCATTTGGTCTAGTAGTTTGAATCTTTACTGTCCTCAAAAGCTGTAAGACCACTTGACCTCACTAAGCCGCAGTTCCTTAATCCACATTGATATCAGTGTTCCTGTTCAGATTTAATGCAACAGAGTGTGTGAAGACCATAGATTTTGCATATAACGTGTGCTCAGTAAACAGTTATTCAATATCATTCATTGTGTGTGTATATGTTTTGGAGTTAGGCATATCATAAGGTGATACTCTACTTCATTTTCCCCATATTTGTTTACTCCTTTGCAGAAAGGTCAATTCCCTTAGTCAGATTCCATAAGATCTTTCCTTTTAGAATCTGCGCTTGCTTTAGGTAGGTGCAAGGTGGGTGAGGAAGGATTAGAGAAAAAAATCACAATTCTGGATTTTGAGGAGCAAATTTTATGTTGCAGGATGGAAGACACAAGACTACAGATAATATGAAATAAAAATTCACATAAAAATATCTATTATAAGCTATTATGTCTATCTATAACACAATTTAGGTGGCCTGTTATACTGTCCAAACATAATCATTATGGTACACTGTGTATATTTTTATGACTATTTTCATGAATATACAAAACTGGGATCATATGATTTAAACAGATTTGTTTCATGGATTTAGTGCTTAATTTTTGTGTATACTTTTTTCGTTTACAATGTTTCAAATTTGTATGACTGCATAACAGCACAGCTGAACAAAAATTTCTTTCATGGTTCTATTACATTTGAACATTAATTTGCTTATAATTTTCACTCTTACTATTACAATCATTATCTGCAATTCTTTATGCATTTTTTGTCATAGCTCTATTTCCTTAGGCTGCCTCCTATTTGTAGAACCTATGGGTCAAAGGCATTAATCTTTTAGGGATCTTGATACATAGTCCCAATATTGCCTTCTGGAAAGATTGTTGCCTTAGGAACTCTCACTACCATTTTGAGAGCTTTAATAAATTCCCATCACAACTCAACTAATATTATCTTTAAAAGAATCTCAGCTAATTTTTAGGTTAAAAGGGTAACTTATTTTAATTTGTAGTTCTTTTGATCAATAGTGAGGTAGAATATACTTCCCTATGTTAACCAATCACTTCTCTGTGACAGTCCTCTTCAGTCTTTGTCAATTTGTATCAGGTTGCTCTACTTATCAAATTGTATGAACTTTTAAAACAGTAATACTATTTAAATTTTTTTTTAATTTTCTTTATTTTTTTGGCTGCGTCAGGTCTTCATTGCTGTGCAAGGCCTTCTCTCTATTGGTGGCGTGCATGCTTTCTCTCTCTAGTTGTGGCGCATGGGCTCTGTAGTTGTGGCGCATGGGCTCCAGAGCACGTGGGCTCTCTCATTGAGGCATGCGAGCTCAGTAGTTGTGGCTCACAGGCTTAGTTGCCCCGCGGCATGTGGGATCTTATTTCCCCAACCAGGGATCGAATCCACGTCCACTGCATTGGAAGGCGGATTCTTTACCACTGGACCACCAGGGAAGTCCCCTATTTAAATTTTGACTTTTCTGCTTGTTCACATATTTTTTTTTCCTTGTTTGCTGTTGGCCTGGTCATGTAGTTTATGTTGTCTCTCAGTACAAAAATTTTATGGAGTCAAACCATTTTTTTCTATCTGCTCTTTTCATTTCATTTATGTTAAGCCTCCTTCCCTTTGCAGTAGTCAGAAGATATTTCAGGATTATGAAAATGATGGAGAAAATGGTATTGTTAATCACACAGAGGAATATCTACAAGGCACCATAAGACTGGAGCTGGGATAGGAGCTAAATCTGTGCTTTCTCAGAGAGAGGAAATTCACTACAGACAAGTCTGACTTCAAGCCTCTTTTCTTTCCGAGGTTCTACAAGAATGGCATTTGACTGTCCTGGTCAGCACGTTCAGATGCTCCTTAGAATCGTAACTTCAGTGCTGATGTCACTGGACATGCTTTGTTCCTAGGATATAAAATTCCTAGGGTAGTAGAATTCCTGGTAGAAGGAAGTAAAACTATCTAGAGGAGGAAACAAACTTACAAGTAAGATTGCAGAGAATCTATGACATAAATGTTAATTATTTCATCTTAGAAAAAAATCTTATTATAAAAAACTAAATGGTTCCTTAATGGTAGCATTTACAAAAGTTAACTTTTTAAACCATCAGAAACTTATTTTAGTGTATGGCTTAATTTAACTTTTGCCCCAATTATTTAGTCAATTGCCCTACTGATATTTTTGAATAATTATTTCCTTGGGAGGAGTGAGTAAGTGTGTGTGTGTGCATGTGTGTTCTTATTCTATGTATCCGTTATATATTCTTTTCTTATGTACTCTTGGTTGCTTCTAAGGCCACTGACTTTTTTTATCCACCTGTTTTTGATTCTTTCATCAGTGCTCGGAGATTTTTAGATACAACAGGTGTCTCTCCTTTCTCTTCCTTTGCCTAATTTTCTTAGCTCCTGAAAATGACAGGGATTCTATCTCCTAAGACATACTATCAATCACCCCACAACTTCCCTGACTGGTATTCTGGAAATTATAATCTCAGAAAGATGGAGAAAGGGGAGAAAATTAGCCTAGTCACCTCAAAATTACCATCAAGACGTAAGAGGAGAGCTGCCTAGGGCCTTGGTGATCTCTCAAACCAACTGTCACACTATGGGATAATTACAGCATGACTTTCTATTTTATTCAGTTCCACCTGACTGCACTATTTCAGAAGGCAAAAGACAACTTTTTTTAAAAAAAATCTAACTCTTCAACCCTCTAGTTTGGGTAAATT
Source organism: Neophocaena asiaeorientalis asiaeorientalis (assembly GCF_003031525.2). Classification (NCBI taxonomy): domain Eukaryota; kingdom Metazoa; phylum Chordata; class Mammalia; order Artiodactyla; family Phocoenidae; genus Neophocaena; species Neophocaena asiaeorientalis. The sequence goes on along the minus strand of NW_020173204.1, from coordinate 834,414 downwards.
CTTCCCAGACACTACCTATCATGTGTCATTCTTTAGTGGTCTTCATAAGAATTTTATTACAAAGTTGAGGGGAATGATGAACTCCTAGAGGGCAGGTGGTATTTTATCCCCGAGTCCCACTGCCTCTTAAGACCTTAATGTTCATGGAACACAATTATTGGAAGAAGTCACATCTTACAATGTGTCTTCTTGACATGCCAAGGATGAGCATGCCTGAACTTGGAAACGGCCTTAACCACTTCTGTATGGGAGGGACGCTCGCAGGTGGTTACAGGACTGATACCAGAGCTTGTCACCACCCACCAGGTAAAGCTCAAGGAAACCTTGTGAACACCTTTTCTCCTAAGAAATATATAAGACTACTTCTTCCTCTCTAATGGCATTTTGGGTTATTGGCCTTTAGACATAAATATAAAACCTCTCTGTTAAAGTAAAAAATAATTTGGGTGGGAGGAAAGAGTGGGGGAAATGGCACCCTCTGAATGAAAATGTTAACAGAACCTCAACGGAAATGTTTTTGTCAAATTATATACACTCTTTGGCATTAACTTTCGTAGTAGGTATGGAATGCATGAGGTGCATAGTTTTTATTGTTCAGATTAAAGACATTAAAGTAATAAGGGTCTTTAGACTCTGCTTGTGGTACAATTTGTGCCTCAAGATTGAAATCTATTGGAATGGATGTGTCTTACCATAGATAATCTTAACTCATAGTTGGTGGTTGGTTAATCGAAAAAGTTGGATCTAATCTAAAAAGTGAGGATCATTAAGTATAATATAATCATGATTTAAGTATAATTTTATTTTTTATATGCATGTATACTGATTCACTAGGCTTTGCTGTAGAAACAAGACCTTGTCTTTGGAGTTGGATATTCACTTTATATACAAATACTGCAATGCTTTGTTTGTTTAGTAGTTCTTATTTCATTAAAAGGGATTGAGAAATTAAAGTCACTTGCAAAGCAATCTGAAAAAAATTCTTATGTTACATTTGCCCTAAACATTGATAGTTGGCTTTCCCAGACCTAACTGGACACATTTTTTTTTCTTTTTTTTACTGAGTCTCCTTGACTGAGCCTTTCCAAAGGATTCAGTTTTCTTAGAGTTTGTATCAATTTTTCCCCATATTATGGTTATTTTCAATTGGAAACATTGAATAAATATGCATTCATTCATTTCATGGCGTAAGTTACAATGTGGAGATGACCAAGTTTGGATCACATAATTCCATAAACTTGAGAAAAGCCATTCTTTTTGTAACTAAGATAGACCCTTGTATGATTAAAAGATTTCAAACTATGGACTGTGATGTTTCAAATAATTACTTTTTCACTTTTAAAGAAGATTGTCCCTAAGTAAATAAAAACAAAAACATCGAGCCAAACACTTGCAAATAGAGAACCTAAAACTAACATTTTAAATTTGAAAGTGCTAGTGGTCTTTCTGTATTTTCTCGTTTTGTATCTTTCCAGTGATTTTAGTAGTGCCCAGGGCACGCTCTAGATGAACGTGCTTACTTTCTCTGAAACTTCTAATTCCCAAGTCTTCTATTTCTTGCACCTACACTCTCTTACGTCAACCCCTAATTGGCAGCTCGAAGCTTATCAAACCTAGGAGACTTCAAAATAATGTGTCTGCTTACAAGCCGAGTGATGTGCGTTAAAAGCTTATGCTACTCGGGATAAAAAGTAATAAAGGAACAGGAATGTAACCTCTGACCTCTTTGAACCATGAAGTGGTTTTTCCAGTTACAATGCATTTCCCTTTTCCAAACAGAAGTCAAGTGTAGGTAACAGTAAATTTAAAACATTATACCTGGCAGCCTTCCACAAGTTTTTCTTCACCTGGTGTTATGGCTCACGGGCCTAGCTGCTCTGCGGCATGTGGGATCCTCCCGGACCGGGGCACGAACTCGCGTCCCCTGCATCGGCAGGCGGACTCTCAACCACTGCGCCACCAGGGAAGCCCTGAGATTTCTTTTGTGCAAAGTCCCAGGTGCTATGTTTAGGCAATAAAAGTAAATTATATAGAACTGGGTGCCATGAAATGAAGAACTGCCAAAACAAACCCTAAACCAGGCAGAATTTGTCTTTAGACTATGTGTGATGGAGAAGTCTGAAAAGCCTGTGGTAAAGTGAAATATTGCCACTGAAAGACACCCACATCCTCATTCCTGGAACCTGTGAATATAACCTTATTTAAAGTTCTTTGCAGACTTGATTAAAGATCTTGTGATGGGGCAATTATAACTTATCCGGCTGGGCCTTAAGTGCCATCACAGTGTCTTATTAGAGAGAGGCAGAGGGAGGTGTGACACACAGATAGAGAAAAAGGTCATGTGAAAACAGAGGCAGAGATTGGAGTGATGCAGCCACAAGCCACAGAAGCTAGAAGAGGCAAAGAATGGATTCTCCACTGGAGTTTTCAGAGGGAACTCTGCCCTACCGACATCTTGATTTTGTTCAGTAAAACTAATTTTAGACTGGTTCTCCAGAACTGGGAGAGATGAATCTCTGTTGTTTTAAACCACTCAGCTTGTGGTAATTCGTTAGCAGTCATAGGAAAGCAGTAGCCCACAGAAAGACAGTCCATGAAGGTTGAAAGAGACTAAGGAGATTGTTATTGGTAAGTAGAGGAAAGGAAGCCCTCAGTCCTGGGGAAAATCAGAAAAACACCAATGAACTCAATAAGCTGGGTAAGGGGGTTTCAGGAGAGGAGCTGGGTACGTGTGGCTTCTCTAGCTGGTTATGGTAGAAGGTTAGAGCAGACAGATGAACTGGAAAACAAACTATATTCCGTTTTCAGGAAAAACTACAGAGGGCTTAGGAAAGCAATTCAAGACAGAAAAATCTTAAATAAGAAAGGATCTTTGGTTCAAATATTGAACCCAGAGTGCTAGCAGGAAAACATCGTCACAGAGTAAAGAGGAAACCTTATGTCTGACCGTGAAGACCTCAGAGAGATTTACATTCATGACCTGCAGACACATTTAGATGGACAAACAGCTTTCTAAGGCTCTTCAGGGTCTACCTCTGTTAAGAAAAAATTTGGATTTTAAAAAACCTTAATGACGTTATTCCAAAGAAGTTGCACAAGTGGCCAATGTAGAAATGGGCTTATCGCTAAGAGATTTGTGAGTATGGATTTCCTCTAAAGCATTAGGTTCATAAGTTGAAATATAACAAACCCACAAAGGTCTTAAAGAAGTGTATTCACTGAAACTAAAAGGAACAGAGATAGTACAAAATGAAGAGTCTTTGAATCCCTGAACTTCTATAGGCAAAATACAGGATAAAAACAAAAATAAATAAAGAAACAAACAAAAATCTGCTCGGCTGTAAACATAAGCTACAGCTTATGAAAAAGAAGAATGTCTTTGGGAGAGGAATGAAGAGCCCAGGATGGATCCAAAAGCCTCAGAGAGCATCTCTCAGGTTGTAGGTCTAAGCCTTCATCAGGGAACCAGTAACATGGTCCTGCTGGATTTCAGAACTGCTATGGAACAGTGATTCTGTTCTTGAATAGCAGGGTCTACTTTGGTTATCCTAAGTCTGACCATCACATATTTGCTATTTTGGGGACAGATAACCTGGCTCTTTTGTTCTCAGATCCGATTGAGAGAAACCATACTTGAGGAATTGCATCCAAGGTGTCTTATCTACATGTCTCCTGATTTAGATGACAAGAGTCTGGACCTTGAGCCTGAGTTGGAAACCAAAATAGAATGAGACTTCTAGAGTCTCAAAAGAGAGTGACTGTATTTTGCAGGGCTGTGAGATTTGAACTCTTGTGGCCCAAGGGTGAATTTGGCATACTCTATTTCCTGAAGGTGGCCACCAAATGCATCCCACACAGAATACTTTTCTGAAACGTGCTTTGCGACTCTCCCATCAAGAAATGCAGTCTATTCTTCTTCCCTTCAATCTGGGTGAGCTTGTGCAGGTTCAGTCAATTGAGTACAATGAAGGCGCTGGTGCATGACCTCTAGGCTGGGTCAGTAATCCTGTGCTGCTTTTGTGGTCCCAGTCATCTGAGACTCTCACTCTTTGGACACTGCCTCTGGGATGTTCTCCCACAGAAACTCCTCACTGTGCCGTGGGTCTCCTAACCCCCGTGGAGGGGCCATGGTTAGAAGTCCCCGACAACAGTCCCAGCCGAGTCCAGCCTTTGAGTTACCCCAGGCCAGATACCAGACACGTGAGTGAAGAATTCTCCAGATGACTCCAGCCCTCAGATATCTGAAAATCCCTCAGCAGAGGCCCCAGAAGTTCTCTGGCAGTCCCAAGTCATCCCTGCTGGGCCCTATCTGAATTCCTGACCAGTAGAATCAGTGAACGTAATACAATTATGCAGTTTTACGGTAATTAATATGGATCGTTTGTTACATAGTAACCAAAACAAGGATGATCAAAGAGTACCAATTAAAAGAAGAAGTCACTAAGGAAATTTTGGAGAGGTAAACAAACATTAATACTACAACTGATCTCGTTTACGTGCCTCAACAATGTCAGCAGCTGGGCTTTTCGTGGGGTATAAAGGCCCTGGACGTGGATAATGGGGCCATTAGTGCTCCGTGCACCGCACACGGCTCGTGATTAATACGGGAAGATCAAATGCATGCACAATAGTGGCACGGGGGAAGCATGCCCATCAGTACGTTTTTGTGTCATTATTAGAGAGATGCTTGACCAAACGTTAAGCAAGTCGTTTGTTTTCAAGTCCGCCTGATTTGCCAAAATACCAGTGATGTTTTAAGCAAGGGGGTTGGAGGTGGGAGGAGGGAGAGTGGAAAGGAATTTTAAATTATCAAAGAAAGTTTCAGCCCAAACCATTTTAATGAAAACAAGACTTTATAGCAAAGTTGCCAGATATTCCAGTGGATTCAAAGCATTCTTAATTCTTAACAGCACACAGACGCTTCTTCTGTGATAACTTGCTTCCTTCACAAACACACGGATGCCTTTTGCAGGCAGCATGCTATCACCGGGTAGGTCTTTTCATCCTTTGTTGAAAACGTGGCTCAGTGTTCGTGCATATGAGAAATACTCGCTTTTAGATCAAATTATATCCTCTTTATAAACAACGTGTTTTTTTCTTCCTTTTATCTTTATTTATATTTGGCTGCGTTGGGTCTTCGCTGCTGCGCGCAGGGACTACTCTTCATTGCGGTGCGCGGGCTTCTCATTGCGGTGGCTTCTCTTGTTGCGGAGCACGGGCTCTAGGCATCTGGGCTTCAGTAGTTGCAGGACGCAGTCTCAGTAGTTGTGGCGCACGGGCTTAGTTGCTCCGCGGCATGTGGGGTCTTCCCGGTACAGGGCTCGAACCCGTGTCCCCTGCATCGGCAGGCGGATTCTTAACCACTGCGTCACCAGGGAAGCCCATAAACAACGTTTTAAAAGGTGACAGAATCCATGTATTATTCTGATTTGGCACACGACAACCTGCTCAAATAAGGGAGAACAAGACTTCCAGGTGAGCAAGTCTCTTTACCTAAAGAACAATCACAAATGGATGCAATTATCCAAGGAGGCAACAGGTTCATGGTTAAGAACTGTGTCAAGAGGAACACGGGCAGGTGTCACCCAGTGTAAACAATGGGAACGGGACCGTTCGCTCAATGCAGTGGGTCTCTGTCTTCGCAGGGCAAATGACCAGAGCCTGAGCAGCTTCAAACGACCCCCGTTTACGAACTTACTTACGTTCCACAGACCGGAAGTCCAGAGGGGCTGAGCCCTCTGCTCCGAATCTCACGAGGCTGGATGCCAGATGCTGGGCTGGGCTGGACCCCCGTGCGGGCCAGGGGAAGGACCTGCTTCTAAGCCCACTCACGCTGCTGGCAGAGGCCAGTCCTCCAAGGGCTCCCTGCCTCACACAGGACCCTCTCATGCTTAGACTCGCTCTCAGTCTGCAACCAGCTGGAGAAGGTTTCAAAAGGCTCGTGTGACTAGATTAGGCCCACCTTCACCACCTCCCTGTTTTAAGGTGAACTGGTTTGCCATCCCAACATCAGTGGAACCACATTGTTGAAAAGAGGGGAAAAAAATCCTCTAATTTACTTTCAGCCCTCCCTGTATAGATGGCCAGTTTCAGCTCTTCAGCACTGTGGCCTGTCAACGGGGTCTGAGTTTCAGAGTCACAAAGCATACTTTGAGTTCCCCTTCTGACTCTGACCAACTCTGTCATGTCAGATATATCCCTTTATCACACTGCATTTGGGGGAAAAAAGGAGGAAATACTACACATTCCACAGGGTTCGTGTGAGAATTAAGTGAGCTAATAAGTGTAAAATGTATCTCGTCCTATGCTTTTTATTGATACCTAGTGAGAGCATTCAGAAGAAATCCCCAAGCTCTGTCTGCCCTTCTTCTATAAAATTACTGGTGAGCTATAAATATACTGTCCACCCCCATCACCTCAGGTATTCAGCATCTTTTATCAGTATTCTTCTGTGAGCATCCATCATGTGTCAATCTTTTGCTGCATGTAATACTCAAATGAAGGCAGAGCAGTAAATCACCGGCAAATGAATATTTAAAGTTAATTTTAAATATTAAAATAAATTTAAATATAATTCCAGTTATTTATGGAGTTGGGCTACACCAATTAATATCGATGTATATTTAGTGGGAGAATTTGACAAGTGTAAAAGAAAAAACTAATAAACATCTGGTAAATTTGATTTCAGGATAATGCCAATAAACCCTGGAAATGTTCTATTAATTTCAGAACAAGCTTATTTTTTTGAGAGTAGATCCTATATTAATCATATCTTTCTCTATTAATTTATAAAGTAAGTTACTAATACCTATATTTGTCATTGTTCAGAAAATTCCAATGATGTAGGTAAGTGTACTTACTTCCATGTTGCTGATGAAAATTGAGATTTGAGTAGCTCCTCCAGGATCATTGAATAAGTTAATGGCAGGATCTGGACAGTCATCTCTTATTGCAGAGCAAGCCCCAAGTCTTACACAAACCCATGCGCCATAATGCTACCTTCAGCGTCATTCTCACCCCTTCCAAAGGTTTCTACCCTCGACTTCATGGAGGCAGCTTGTTGAAATGAGATGAAAACAAACCAAATTCAAATAGCAAGTTAACCCAGGTCACAGTTTGGTTTAAGAACTGAGAACTGCTTGCCAATCCAAAGTGCATATCTTATGGGTTCAGAAATATTACCTTCCTAAGTCTATTTATTCCTATTTTTCTGTACAGAGCATTATAGAAAAATCATCCACTTTACAATCAGTTGTTGGTAATAACTGAGGTATGGACATGGAAAGTCACAGAGATGTGAAGGAAAACAGATGTTTCTGGTTGTTTTTTTTTCACCAATACTGAAAAAAAAAAAAAAAGCTTAGAAAAACATGTCTTGCTTGAGTGTAATTTTCTCCAGAAGACAAAAGTGAAAAGAGCTGCAATTCTTCTGTAAATGAATTCAAAAGCACCAACTATGAAAAACTACCACCAAAATCATCATACTAGACCAGACCAGAAGGCTGGCATTTATAGCGACTCATCTGCAACTATTCCAGAAATCTGGAAGCACAGAGCTGGTTTCTATCATTGGAGTTGCAAAAGGAAAAAAAAAAAAAGCTAAAAGGATTTTGGAAATGGATTACTGGGGAGAACTCTAAAATTTTATTTCCCAATTAAAGTTTTTTAAATTTTTGGAAATTTTCTAACCTTTGGAAATGTAGGTGAATTCAAAAGTTAGGGTTATGATTATTAAAAAATAAATGATTGAGGAGTCACACATATTAAGATAAAATTTTAAATTAGCTTTCAAGAGGTAAATGCAAATTGTTTTCCTATTTGGATAATTTGTCTAAATTCTCTTTGATTCTTTGCTCATTCCTTTCCATTTGGCCGGTACGCTTCCAACAAAATAACTCAAGCTACATAAGACTCCTGCTGGGCTGAGAGCTGTATTTCAATTGCCAAATCACTCGTAATCCAAAGTACCAGTCACAGAAATACTTTCTCAATTAAAAAGTTAAGATGGAAGTTTTACTAGTTCTTATGAACTCGCAAAGACTATTATAACAAAGACTTTAGTAAGGAAAACCTAGAATGTAGAAACTCTTTTGTAAGTAAGGCTGTTTTCATAAGATCTACAGAGAAACAGGTAGGTTTCTAATTCAGGAAGAATACAGTATGATCAGATGTTACATACTGTATTATTTTTCTTCCTTACCCTCAGTAAAGCCGGTTTGACTCTCAAATTAGTTTGTGTACATAATTAAATATTTCTTTTATCCTTATGAGTAAAGGACAAATAACTTAGCATTATTTTAGCCAGTCTCCTCTCCCCCATTTTTCACTATATTTCAGATCAAGCACCACAAATACACTAATATTCCCGAAACACTACTCTGAATCTATTACCTGCCTAAGAATTTACAATACTGCCTTACTAATCAGAAGCGGGATCCTTTCCTTAGCATTCAGAGTGCGCCACAAAAACCCCCAGAGGGTTTTCCCACTACTATCCAGATTCTGATAACTTCGGACTGGACCCTTCACCCTTCCCACCACGACCTTTCCTGTTTGGGGATAGCCGCCTCATTCCTGCCCACCTGATTGATACCTTACCCTTCCTAGTAATGCCACAACTTCTCAAAAATGATTTTCAAATCAAACCAGATTATAAAAAGAATGTAACTCCATTCTAAAACATTCGGAAAATACATGAACATGGGAATGAAATTCACTCTAATTCTATCATCAAGGGATACTCATAGTTAACATTTTGATGCAACATCCTTGACAGGCTTTAAACTTTGTTGTAGTACATACTTTGAAAATGGTATCACGCTGTACGTAATCTCTCATAAGCTATATTTTCACTAGCAACCACACGATAGATATGCTAATATTATCTTTTCACACCTCATTCCTTGACTACTTCTCTGTGTATCCTTCACCTTTGTGTTCCCTGCAGCATCCAGCACAGAGTGTGACATGCAGTCACAGAGATCAATGTACAATCAATAATATACTGTAGTTTTGCAACTTTTGTCTGTTTACAACTATTGGAATAAAAACAAATTCAGAGATGTTTAGTGACTTAATTAAATTTTATGTAACATTTTGTTTTGTATACAAAAAACAGATAAGAAAATTTGTCACCTAAACAATGTATTTAATAGTTAATAAATGATTTTCTTAATCACAGTACTATTACATAATTAATTTATAATGAATAATATTAATAATTAGCAAATAATAGCATACTTATATTATGTAAATAATACAAATATTCAAATATTTGTTAAAATAAATTGTATCAGAAAAGACTCTAAAAAGGAAGATAGCTCAAGAGAGAGAAACTTCTCTAAAACAAAACAAATTCTGATAAGATCTTTAAAAGGATCCATATGACCAAAAAAATGGGGGCAACACATCAAAGCCAAGATTTTGACTGCATGGAAAAAAATCTCTGAATGGGTACCGACTAGTGTGTTTCAAACCTGAGCAGTGGATGGATCCATGTTAAAGAGGGACCTGGGAATCCCTTGGACGTGAAACTGAATCTGGGAATTCACGGTCCCTGCTTCACAGTTCAGGTAACTGGCTTTGATTTTTAAATGTGCACTCACAAGAGGGAAGACACATGGGAGCATATGTATATGTATAGCTGATTCACTTTGTTATAAAGCAGAAACTAACACACCATTGTAAAGCAATTATACCCCAAAAAAAATGTTAAAAAAAAAAAAAAATGTGCACTCACAAAGCAGGAGCCAGTTAGAAACATCTGGTGTGTTCTTGCCACTAGCTTACTGGAGAGCAACAATTATGCACGTACATGATTAAATTACTTAAGAACCTTTTTGCATGCCAGAACTGTGTGGTTTCTAGCTCAGCTGGAGAATAAAAATAACTTCTCCATTGCAAGGGGATCTAGATGTGACAGACCACATGGTGTTTGCAAGGATGGCCCCAGGATATACCGAACTGGAAATGATTGTATGCAGGTAGTGGTTATTTTCACCTTGAATAGAGAACATAAATTTTCCTTTTTCTTTTACTCTTCGGCTTTCATTCACCAATTCCCTCCACCAAATTCCTTCCTCATCCTCTGCTCCTAGCACTCTTCTATTTCAGTCTTATGGAAACCATTGTACTGGAGGAAAGGGACGAAAAATGTAGATTCATTCAAGGAACCATAACAATTATAACAAGACTGTAGGTATTAATTCACTCTCTGCTTTGTCTAGGTTTCCACATTAGCATTGCTAGATAGTATAAGACATTAATAATGTAATAAAAATAGCCACCTATATAACAAAAATAATGAAATTATTCCCAATGTTATGATACAGTAATTAATACATTTAAAATACTGAGACTGAGTTAAATGTTTTAATAGTTTGCTCAGTTACTATGGAAGTTATGAAATGGATTCTCAACAGATCAGGAAAATCTATTCTTATCTTTAATCTATTTTAGTCAGTTTTTTTAACGTTAGGCTCACTAAGAAATTGACATATTCACTTTAGTTTCATTCAGAATTCTTCACTTTAATTCTGCATAGACTTATTTTTCTTAATTGAAATTTTTATTCAGAGCTTAGCTTTTAGGAAGAATGAATATAAAATGCACTGTGCTCTTCTATCTAAGGTATTCCAGAAATCTCTGCATATCTTTATATTTCATCACCAGAAAATCACGTTAATATTTCCCTTAAATTAGTATTATGCTTGTTTATTTTCTAGGAAATGGTCTCCTGTGAAGATAGTAAAGAAAGACTATATTCCAGAAATAACAGTAGTCACCTTTTTTTCATTAAGACTATATTTTTAGAGCATTTTTAGGATCACAGCAAAGCGGACAGGAAGGTACAGAGATTTCCCAAATGCCCTGCCTCCTACATGCCCAGTCTCCCCACAAGATAGTCCATTTGTTACAACTGATAAACCTACTGACACATCATCATCACCCAGGGTCCACAGTTTATCGTAGACTCCACTCTCGATGTTATACATTCTGCGTTTGGAAATATGTAAAATGACATGTATCCATCATAACAGTATCATACAGAGTATTTTCACTGCCCTAAAAATGCTCTGTGTTTGGCAGACATCCATCTTCCCCCCCACACTTCCTTCCAACCCCTGGCAACCGCTGATCTTCTTCTGTCTCCATAGGGTTGCATTTTCCAGATTGTCATAGAGTTGGAATCCTACAGTGTGTAGCCTTTCCAGATTGGCTTCCTTCACTTAGTAATAAGCGTTCATGGTTCCTCCATGTCTTTCATTTCATTTATTCAGTCATGCGAAAAATTGTAATATTTTTCTATAATTTCATCTCTTTTGAGGCAATATGTGTCTGATGACAAAAAGAAATAAACATTGGCCAACTACAGAAGAACCCTCATCCCAGATTTACATTCAACTAGATAGCCTCTTAGCTGTGACATAATACCTTGGCTTTGGGAGAGAGCACCTACAGCTGGATACTGACGTCTGTTCACACGGAACCCCCTGAGTTATTGTGGTTTACAGTCCTTGGATGCAGTCAGCCAGGAACACCAGCACATGCTGAGATGCCTGCCTTCCTGGATTCTCCGTTGGTCTGTGTGATCTACATCTTCCTTTACTTGACTCTGAGGGACCTCATTTCAACCACCTTTTGGGGGACTTGGAGAAACACAGAGATGGTTTTCAAACCTCCAGAGGCAAATGAACCTTATCCAGCCTTTTCTGTCTCAAGAAGTCTTGCTGCCATTTCTATACTTCTGCTACTGTGACAGGTGGGCACACATCAGGAAAACCCCAGCCCCTGCTGGCTCACTTTCTCGAGGAAGCTGAAAGCATGCCTCTGTGCCACATTTTCTCAACTCGAGGCTAAACCTCCAAAGGCTACTCTGGAGATGGAGTAGGGGATACCTGACCCCTACAGAGATACACCCCCTGGGTTCCTCTTCTCTCTCCAGTTTTTCCTCCTTTTCCAGCCCATGGAATCTTAAATATGATCTAGGAGGTTGAGGGGAGAAAAACCAGCTCTTACTGTATATTCTTTGCTTATTGTTTGGATAGGAAACCTCGGCTCTTGCTATTCAATGGATAGAGATTAAAACTCCAAAAAGGCCTTTTCTCAATGACATGTACTCTGCCTTGAGGTTCCAAAGTCTATTGAAAAAAACAACAACCACCAAAAAAGCTGATCAGATTGCTTGTATCACTACTGCAAGAATCTCTACCTGAGGGCAGTAATATAAATCACCATTTCCCCACTGCTCCCTGAATTTGAGAAGGAGATGGGGAAGGATAGAGATAGCTGGGTGTGCTAGAGCTGAAAAACACAGTAAGCCTTTATAATTTCACTCTGCCACCCGTGTAAAGTACTCGGAACAGTGCCAACTATATAAGCGCTGATATAGTTCACATCCATAGGAGACTAGCAGGGCATATATTACAAGTTTACAAGATAAGGAAATTGAAACACAAAGGTTTACTTAATGCCTAACAGTCTCAGGCAAGTGCGAGAGGCTAAAACAGCTTCCCTGATCCTTTTCTGTTTTCCTTCCAGGATACTGTGTGGCCTCAGGGAGTTGGTTAAACGTAAGAGATGCTAGATTAATTTGTTCTTCATGTGCGCCAAGGCAGCAGTTCACAAATCTGTCTTCTTTTAAATAAAAATTCAACGGGTCTAAGGTCAAAATATTTTGAGATATTTTGCAAGTTATAAGCCTTTCCCTAATGCTATGTCAATCTTTTGAAAATGGATTTCTCTGCTAATAGAACGTGTACAAGAAGGTACAAGAGCCTGAAATCTGTCAGTGTCTCAGTAGCCTGCACCAGAGTAACACTTCGGGAATCTTTTGCACGTATTTCATATATATTTCTATGTAACTCCATATGTCTGAGAAAACAAGGCTTGAGAGGGGTATAAGTCTGGTGAGTGTGTGAATGTGAAAAAGAAAGAGTGTGCCTTCACCCCCAAATCAACTTTCAGGATGAGAAATAAAGTAACTAAAGGAACAGTGTGATAATATTTTTGCTAGGCAAAATTGTGAGGCCAAATTTTAGACATCTTGTTAGCTCTGTGGACTTCCCTGATATTATTTATAAAGGGCCAAGAAAAAATATAATAAGTGAGGATGATAAGTAGATTTCAAACTCACACTGATTTCCGTAGAGCATAAAGGAATATTCGACTCAACTGGGGCAGAGTAGATGGGAAAAAATCTCAAGTTCCCAACTTCCCAGAAACCTGGTCAATATATATGATGCGCTTCTACAATTCATTTTCATAAAGAGGGCTGAAAAATGTCAGTGGTGAAAAAAGTGGAGAACTAATTTAATGATGTACTTTTGTGTAAAAAAATACCACCCAACTCATCTCTTTTTCTCTACATCCCATCTCACTGTTACTGGAATGACTTCTTATTTTGTGAAAAGAGAGAGAGAGAGGCAGGGGGTAGGGGGCAACTTACTTAAGGAACTAAATATTTTCTTCTATAATATATTTAATATAACTGCCATTACTGATTAATAAGAGATCTCCATAAACACACAAGTGTAAGATAATCATTTTCTCTGTGGTTGCGTTAAAACTGCTGAATACTAAGACGTTCCGAAATTGCTACTCTGTCAGCGTCCATGAGAAAATCTTGCATTGAATACTGAGCAAATAATGTATCATAACCTGCTAGATGTTCCATAACAGCTTGAGAAGCCACAACATAAAATTTTGTACATGGTGACCTTATAAGGAAAGGCTTCACGTAAACTTTGGAAACACGCTGATGATTCAGGAGGAAATGCATGTCTCATCGAAGCCATTTTGTTCTGTTTCATCTTGTGTGGCTTTTACTTAATATGCTTTTTTCCTTCTTTTTTTTTTTTCCTTTGAGGAAAAACATATAAATATTTTTGGACTTGATTTATGCGTAATAGTGATTTTAGGCATATGTATATGTGGTGTGACTATTGAAACTGTGTTTGGGAACCAAATCTAAGAATTCTTTGCTTAGTGCTAGATTCCCAAAGACTTTCTCCATTTTTTCTAAAAGTTGTATAGTTTTATCTTTTACATTAAATCCTTGTTTCATTTTGAGTTGATTTTGTACAGAGTATGAGGTTTGGATAGAGGTTCATTTTTTTCCTATTGCTCCAGCACCATCTGTCAAGAAGTCTATCCTTCGTCTATTGAATTGCTTTTGTAACTTTGTCAGAAGTCAGTTGGGCTTATCTGTTTGGCTCTATTTCTGGGATCGCTCTTCTGTTCCATTGATCTTTGTATCTGTAATTCCACCAATTCAACACAGTCTTGATAACTATAACTATATAGTGCATCTTGAAGTTGGGTAGTGTAATCCCACCCAAGTTATTATTTGTATCTTTTGCTATATATTAAATGTTTTCAACTATTATTTGTTCAAGTACTTTTCATCCCCATCCTCTTTCTCCTGTCCTTCTAAGACTTCTACGACACAAATATTAAATATTTTGTTATACTCTCAAGGATCCCTTAGCCGCCGTTCGTTTTTTTCCAAGTCTATTTTCTCTCTGATTTTCAGATTGGCTAATTTCTCTTGTTCTGTTTTCCAGTTCACTGATTTTTCCTCTTCTCTATTCTGCTCTTAATCCCATCTGCTGGACCCTTTATTTCACTTTTAATACATTCAGTTCCAAAATTTCTATTTGGTTCTTCTTCATATCTTCTATTTGTTGATACTTTGTATTTTGTGGTGAGGGTTTTTCATTTATTTCAAACGTGTTCATAGTTGTTCACTGAAGCATTTCTATGGTGGCTGCATTAAAATGTTTGTCAGATTATTCTAACATCTCTGCTATCTTGGTGGTAGAGTCTATTTACTGTTTTTTATTTTAATTCAAATTGTAGTTTTCCTGGATCTTGGTATGATAAGTGATTTTCAGTAAAAACCTGAATGATTTGTGTATTAAGCTATGAGACTCTGGATCTTATTTAAATCTTCTATATTAGCTGTTTTGGGGAAATGGAGATTGCTGCCTTGTTACTTGTAGCCAGGTTGGGGTAGAAATCTACTTGGCTTTTGTTGACGATGGGCGCAATAAGGAGAAGGGAGGAGGGAGGTTGCTTTTTACTCTTGTGTTGGTGGGACTTCTATCTTCCCTCTGGGTCTCCACTGACACCACTCTGGATGGGAGGGGTGGGAATTCCTTTGTTACTGCTCCCCGTTTGTCTTCCACTGACACCATGGCATAGGTCTCATGGCCACCAGGCTGGGGTGAAAATCCACTAACAAAACTTCAGCAGGAAGTGGGAGGGATACGTCATTACTGACTGACGGGATTGGAATCCCTGGATCCTCAAACTTCTTCCCCTACACTGAGTGGGGAAGGGGTGCAACACTACCACCTGGCAGAGATGAAAGTTCCAGCTCCTAACCTGACCTTCTCTGACATCACCTTGGCAGGTGGGTTGGGGTCCCTCTTTACAGTCTGATGGGAGTGGAGGTCTAGGCTACTCACTCACCATTTACTGACACGGGTGGGGTGGGAGTGAGGCCACAATACTTTCTGTGGTTTTTGACTGGAGTAGAGTGGCTATTGTCTAAAACTTTTCTTTCTAAAGTGCCCTCTCCCTGTCTTTTGACTACAGCGAGGAGGTTTTTGTTGGGGCTTTTTTTGTCTGCACCTGTTGGTGGGTCTGGATCGCCAATTTCTTCATCTCCAAGTCTGGGATATATGAGGGCAAAAGAAAAACAGGGGAATGCACCCCTGTTTTAATCCTTGGGTCCCGAGTTTCCCAGCTAGTCCTCTTTCTTCTCTTCACTTTTAGAGTTTGTTATGTATATAACGGTTGTGGGTTTTAGTTGTCCTTAGAGGGAAAAGTATGTCTACTCCTTCTTCCCAGAAGCAAAGTCTTTTGGTGTGATTTTTAAACAGTGCTGTCTCAAAGGCATAAGTGAAAAAATTCACATTATCAGTGATTTTACAAAACACCATTAGCCTCAAGTTGAAACGACCATTGGAGGACTTTCATGAGGAACTACTATAGGGAACCTACACATAGAAAATACTCTTAAAGAGTGTTCTTGTGATTAAAGGCATGTTAACATAAATAGTAATCCCATATGTCAGTGTATTTCCAGTTACCTAAAATTTACTTAGGAACAGAACATTGTTGGCAGACGACTCCAAAATTATAATGCTCTCTCATATTTTTGATGGGAAAGAGGAAACCATATAACATGAGAAATGCCTTTGCATCATCGGCCTGAACTGAATGACTTTTCCCACAGTTTGTTCAGTTTGTGAATATCATTTTCATCTGACTTCACCAACCCAGTTATCAAGGTGAAAACCATCCAGAAAACTGCCTTCAGGGAATACGGATGCTGAGCAGGCCACTGAGGCCCATAAAGAACAACTCACATCCCAGATGAGGAAATAATTTTCATCCATGTTATTTTCACTTAGGAGGTTATCACACCATAAAAATAATAGATGTGAAAAACTAAATGAGAATTGGCCACAGAATACAAATGCTCTGAGTGGTGAGAAGAGCAGTTCATTGCAGAGGCTCTGGTATTTAGTATAAGAAGTCTGAAAAGGCGTACTCTGTCTAAAAGTCACTTTTTGTGTAATATTTTCTTGAGGCCAAGATTCTGAATGAAAAGTAGCTATACAATCAATCAGGTAGGTGTTTCTAATTATCATGATTTTGACTTTATATAAGTATGGTCTTGAGTTCAGCATCAATTTTGGTATGTAATACACTAGGCATAAACACGCACACTAAAGAGGAAACTAAGGACAGGTGAGGGGAAGGGACAATATTAAAATAGCTCAGATGTTTTCTAAAAATATGACTTAGAATCTAACATTTGGCGAGGATTGTATATGCTTTGGACTATACGGTTTCAACTATGAACAGGGTCATTCTCATGCTTTTTCACCATCTGTTTGCAGTCATAAATCCAATTGTGAGAAAAATTCTACTCTATGACATCTTTGTGTTAATTGATTTGCGCCCGTTTTTGCAGTAGTTGGACATTTCAGGGTCACTAAAAGGGGTAATTTAATCAAGATGTAGGGTTCTTTCATTCTAGATACAAAGAGATGCAATGATGGTTTTTTGGTGACGTTGACATGCTACAAATCTACCTCAGTTTACATAGTAACTCACTTAGAAACTGTCCCCCTAATGACTTAATTTGCTTAATAAACAGCATTTCCAAGTTTCTTTTAATAAAGGCTCACTGTGGATTCTTCCCCCAAATACGTTGATTGTGTACAGAGC
This sequence comes from Neophocaena asiaeorientalis asiaeorientalis, assembly GCF_003031525.2. NCBI lineage: Eukaryota > Metazoa > Chordata > Mammalia > Artiodactyla > Phocoenidae > Neophocaena > Neophocaena asiaeorientalis. Next base: position 817,170 of record NW_020173204.1, on the reverse strand, counting down.
CCTTAATATAGCATCAACATTACCTGCTGTCTGAAGCCTTTCTTGATATATTAAAATAAAGTTTACTGATCTGTCCTCTGTGCTCTCAAGATTTCCTACACATACTTACATGAGTGGTCTCAACTGGAGGTGATTTTGTCCCCCAAGGAACATCTGACAACGTGTGGAGACATTATCAGTTGTCACAAGTGAGGGAGTGCTCTGGGAAGCAAAACGTTTCAGTCGTGACAAGATGGAGAAACCATGATCTAGATTAAGTCACCTTGACGGCCACACCTGACCCTGGATTTTCAGTGAACGAGGACGTGGAATTTATGTCCAATTCCACCCTATCTGCCCCACGCTGCAACAGCCACTTCACCGCTCGCCTCCTGCCACGCCAGCTGTGTCCAGAGGAACCTCAGGGGTTCTGCTTCCGATCCCAGAAAATTTAATATGTTTTCTTAACTCACGTCTTAGGTGGGGTTCCTTTCTCAGGTTGTGACTACAGCGCGTGTCCATTTATAAACAAGAGTGAGCAAGGGAATGACTATCAAAGATGCCATAGCAGATGACCTAGGTGTCACAGACAGTCTTTTCTGCCCACATGGCATGACAGTAGCCTTAACTCCTCCTGATAGACAGGGTCTCTCGCCGGAGCCAGGATGGTGACTCTTCTTCCCGCTCACCGCTGGCATGAGAAACTCAAAAGTCACCAACAAATAGTCATAACATAATTCAATCCTTGGGCTTGTAATTGTCTGCTTTTTACTGCTCTGTGGATGCAGGAGGTGAAGGTCTCTTTATCTGCAGCCAAAGAGACCCTCTGACTTTCACACTTCCATTCCAATTGGTGATTAATTCCCTTCAGTCTTTTATTTCCTTTCTCTAGTTCACCCATGGTACTCACGAGAAGCCATCCGATTCCACTGTTCTTATATCACCTTCCAGTCTTCCAAACACCTGTGGTATTGCACTGCTCTGTGTCCCAGAGCATTCCTTTCCACCCACATCCCATCACAGTTCACCAGGAATGAAAGTCTTAACAACTGAAATGCCACAACAGGCGATTAGCACTCCACCTACTAACTGGATGGAGTACTCATTGCCTACAACCAGTTAGTAGTGAGTAATCGAGTACCGAATCTCATGTCAGAGTCTGCTCCTTCTACTAGAGTGCAGAGCTAGCTACACCACAGCACAAGAAGCGACTGGACACATCTTTTCCCAACTCTGCATTCAGTCAGATCTTCCAAGGTGGGTGTGTTTACACCATGGAAATTGGCGACAACCACAAATCATGGCGTATTTTTTCCCAGAGAGCCAGTGTTTTAACATGTACCTGCACACCACTGGTTTCCTCTCCAGTCCCCTCTGGCACCTACTGTCTTAGGTTGTTTTCCTGGAAAACAGATTTTGAGATGAAGATTTGTCTGCAGGAAGTTTATTGGGCTATTAAGAACAGTACCTGTAAGGAAGTGAAGGAACCAGCATAGGCAATAGGGAGAAGTTAAAGTATAATGCAGTCTTGTAAAAGGTTTCAGACAATCCCAAGGAGCTCGAGTTGGGATTCCCCAACAGAGTGGCTCAGAATCCTCTGACTCATTAGGTGCGCAAAGGATGCTGGCTGCCCCCAGCCGGGTGTGTGACCTTAGGGAGCCAGTTCCCTTCCCCTGAGGACAGTTCCTGGGGGGGGGGGGGGTCACAGCTGTGAGCCATAAGTGGCCAAAACGCATTCCTGAAACATCTGGGGCAGTGAGTGTTTTGGTCCTCCAAGTGGGATGTTGAACAATTGTGTGTATCCTTCTGTCAATAAATATTCGTTTCACTTTATTTCTTAAGTGCATCATTTCCTTAAGAATCTTATAAGATTCTCTACAGAACTTGCTTGTAGATAAATATTTGTATACACTGATATTTATTTTAATGGAAAAGTCCTAAGAAATATGGTTTTCAAATGGGCTGTGTTAACTTATGGTTCCATCAGCCGAGAGTCCCCTTTCCTTGCACTTTCCCCAACAGTGGTTACTTTTAATATTTGCAAAATATAACAGCCGAAGAGTGCATTTAATATTTGGTTAAACTGGCACTATTTTATTGCTAATGAAACTAAACATATCTCATATACTTAGTGACTATTGTATTTCTAAAATTGTAAACTATCTTCTCATGTTCTACCCGCTTTTTCCCCTCTGAATATTTTTCCTTATTGATTCGAAAGGGCTTTTAAAAATCTTATTAGGATTCTAGCTCTTTTTCAGTGTTACACATTGAGAATATTTTCACCAATGGCTTATTAATTTTTTTTGCTATTGGAAGTTGGTTTTATTTTGCATAATCAAAACTTTCAATATACTTTCTCGCACATTACTATTGTATCACTATCAATATGGCTAAATGTACTGAATTCTTACTATAAAGTGGGCACTATTCTAAGTGCTTTGAATTATTAAGTCACAAATCTTTATGAACCTTATGAAGTATGTGTACTACTGTTCCCATTTTATCGGATGAAGAAACTGGAGAATGGAAAAGCCCACACAGCTGTGACTGACAAAACCAGTAGTTTGACCCAGGGAGTCTAACTCCAAAGCCTGTAACCAGAATAAATTATATATATATAAATTATCCCTAATAATCTCACATCAGATACACTTAGTGAGCTAAGGTTATGCCACTGCTATATTGCAGTGCATATCGGTAGAATTTAATATAATTGGACTCGGGTTTATTTTTCATGATAAAATTACGGTGTGTTGGTGTTGGGTTGGAATTTAGGATACTTTACTTTTCTACTATAATTTATCTATACTTTCTAGGAATTCTAGAATATCCTTTTCCATTACCAAATCATTCTAGATGCTTTGGTAATGGAAAAGGAATAAAATAACATTGGGTCTGGAGTGAAAAGGGGGAAAATAGAGCATTCACCAAGTGACCAATCTTTAACATTTAAATCAGCTCAAATTCTGAAAAGGAAAGGAAGAGGAAGAGGTTTCTTTCTAACCCTTTTCTTTTGTTGTTCCTCTCCTTACAAAAAAACGTTAAAAACCACAATGATTTATAGCACTTATGAAGATAAGTATTTCACAAATTTGTTTTAATAATAATTCCAATAATGTTACCATTTTAGATAGACCCACTGAATCCTCAAGATTATTTATACTTAATTGTTTTTGTGTGCTACCTTGATCACTTCTTAATTATATGTTTAAATCGCTGAAATGAGGGTGTTAGGAAAGTTTAGTGAGTTACTAAGACTGACAGTTTGGAGTTCATTAACAAAATGAGCAGTGCATTGTTATTGAAAGAAATATCCATTTAAGGGACTGTCAAACTATAGGTCCTTCTTCCAGGCCTGGAAGCAATTGAGTCCTGTACATTCCACACTTCTGAGGAATCTTCTTTTGCATAATCACTTAACAATTTTGAGTGGGCAGCAGTACAGCTTTTAGATCTTTGCTTGTTTCTTTTTCATATGCACTCAAATCTAATTGTAATTATTAGACAAGAAGTCATCTTTCAGAAACCTCCATCATCTTGGCAAGACGTATTTGATTACTAGTTGCCTGCCCCGTGTCAGGCAGGACTCTCTGTGCTTTGTGTTGGACATCACATCACCCTCAGGCTCGTCAGAGGAAACCAGGCCTTTCTGTTCTTCTGCAGATGACTGCATGCAAGGCACGTATTCCCAAAGAGCATCTCAACAGGTTTGAAGCCTCTTCGACCATTTTCTGCAGTAACTCCATTTGGTGGTTTCTTTAGCTTCAGAACAATTCCGATGCAGACACTCCCAGCCCTGATGCTGTAATTTTAAATGACCTTCCCTGGGTTTTCTGTGTGACAGTGCCACAAGGGAATGACGCAGTGGTCATTCAGTCATTTTGAGAGAGCCTGGAATATCCCTGGGGAGCTGTTAGAAACAATCAGCCCCTCCTTCAGGAAATGAAAGGAAGTGCCAACCCAGTGGAAATTTATTTATTACCTGTTTGAAAGCTGCTGAAATAACAAAACACCCTTAACAGACCAACCAGCGCTACACAAAGAAACTGAGGATATTCTCACGTTGGGGCCGTGAACGTCATTCAGGCAAGTGAGTGGAGTATTTTGTTACCGGCACTCCCAAAGAAGGGAGAAGGCAACGTGGTCATATAAAGTGAATTAAAAATAAATTAAGCATCAGTGAGAAACTTTCCTTGACCTGACTCATGGCAGGAAATCTTCTCAAAGCAAGCCTTGGGGCCAACCAGGTCAACAGCTCCTGTGTCAGAGCAGACGTCCTGTCACACCTCCACTGAGCTGGGAACGCACTACACTCGGGTTCAAGGAGGTAAAACCAGCCCTGCCTCGGGAGCAGCTACTGTCCAAATCACTTCTCGAGCCTGCGGGAACCCTCAGGACTGAAAGTCATAACCGTTTTCTTTCCCTTCCCAAGGCACAGCTCTGCATCTTAGAGACTCTGTGCATGGGCCCTGGGCTGAGGCAGGCCAGCCCTTACCTACACTGTGCTTTCAGAGTGAGGTCAAGAGGGAGCACTTGTCTCTTCCTTTGATCTTTCTGAGTTACACTGCAGGTGACCCCTCTGCCTTGTAAACCTCTGTCAATGCCTGAAAAGGAGGTTCTTTTCTCCCTATTTACTCTGCCTATACTCTCTTGTGATAGTGTGTATTCTTGGTCCTCTTTAGAAAGTCTGCCTTGTCTCCAGTATATAGAAGTAAAATTATACAGGAAAACATAGGAAGAAGGAATTCAACCTCAAAGACTGTAACCTAGAAATATGGCCTGAGCTGCCACCCTGCCTGGCCTGCCCTACACATTTCAGACTCAAGATTGTAAAATCACCTCTCATCTAAACGTCCAGCCTGTGCATCTGTGCTATGGATTTCGGACTTGCCAGCCCCTATAATCATCATTAACTCCAAGCCATGGGCTGATGGTCCCCCACGAGGATGTGAGCAACAGGCCTTCGGTTCTGGGGGCCCCGCCCAGCGGCTCTGCTGGCCCAGGCACCTTTACCCCTCGGACTCTGAACCCGACGCCCTGCGGTCTGGGTGCTGGAACGCCCTGGGAGAGGTGCATCCTTGCGTTGCTGTGCAAGCTCCCCTCCGCTGGGCAGACCACATCTTCCTTTCCTGGGCCTCCTTTCCTGTCAGCAGTGGGAAGAGCCAGCGCCACCAGGAAACACCCCCAGTGCAAGTTTGCGACTAGAGATGCCAGTAAGCATGTTCCCTCCAGAGGAGAAACCAGGGAGTGAATCCTGCCCAAAGATGCAGAAGCTGTTTTCTGACCCAGAGAACACAGACAGAGAGAGTCTTGGAAGTAGTCCTGGGGACCAGCCTTTCATGGCAGAGTCCCAGGTGATTGGCAAGGAGGCTCTGAGCCTGAATCTGGAGAGTGAGATTTTTTTTTTTTTTTTTTTTTTTTGCGGTATCCGGGCTTCTCACTGTTGTGGCCTCTCCCGTTGCGGAGCACAGGCTCCAGACACGCAGGCTCAGCGGCCATGGCTCACGGGCCCAGCCGCTCCGCGGCATGTGGGATCTTCCCGGACCGGGTCACGAACCCGTGTCCCCTGCATTGGCAGGTGGACTCTCAACCACTGCGCCACCAGGGAAGCCCCTGGAGAGTGAGATTTGAAGAAATGAAAGTTGGCAAATTTAGCCCAAAGAAGGAGTCACTCTCTGCAGATGCACACTTCTGAGATGACTCGGTGGACTGGAGACCATCCCCAGGGCCACCTTGGGAGGCACGTGCTGAAGATGGCAAAGCCACGTGAAGGAGGGAGCCCGAGCCACTGAGTCACAGCCTGAGCCCCAGAGGAACGTCACCCCTTCTAGGAACACTGGGATTGAACGGGGACACACTAGCTCCACGGAAAACCTGTAAAATGTCAAGACCTTGCCAGTTTCAACTGATTTCACCTGAGTTCTTGCGAGTGCAATCGAAGTCTCTCATTTTGATGACACCCTTGAGTCCCCTGCCCCTGCCTGCCTGAGTGACCAACACAAAGGAGAGCAGGTGCCTGCAGGGGACGGAGATCCCTGTGACCCTTGCAGGAAGAAGCAGCATTCCCTGCTGCAGAAGGAAACTCTAAACCAAGGGACTCAGCCTCACCCAGGGACGTGATGTCAGCAGCCCTCACGGCAGCCCCTCCGTTGTGACGGGACACCCACGCAGGAGGGCGGGAAGCGGACGGCGCGGCAGGACTTTGATCCTCCATGTTTGCCGTAAGGCCCAAGTTCCAGGCTGGTCTCTGGCTGCAATCAGCTCTTTCCACCGCCTTCAGCACACCGACTAGCGATGCCATTCTCCCGGGTGTGCAGCCAGCAGCAGAGCCAGAACTTCACTGTTTTCCAGAACATGGCCACCCTCCCCTCTGCCAGCCCACCCGATGCTCGTCCTGCTGGTCAGGCGCTTGTTTTCTCCAGGGACAGAACAGTCCTCAGGGCTCTGCGCAGTCAGTTGTGCCCACGGGATCCCGGCCGTCAGCGGAGAACCCGGGGACCTCTGGAGCCAGGGAAGGCCTGCTGACCTCGCAGGAATGCCTGCCCTGCCGACCCCGGGCAGCTACGGGGTCTCTGCTCGCGCCGTCCAGTTGCTTGAGGCCAGGGCCGGGTCTCCCTGGGTGTCCCCAGGCGATCCTGGTCACACAATCTCGTGGTCGTTTCCACAGTGCACAGCCCACGCACTTTAAGGAGGGAAAAAGAGTCACAGCCAGAAGATCGTCTGCCGAGTCAGGACTGTCCCACAGCCCACGGCACAAGCGTACGCAATCCTCAAGTCTCCAGGGGTGGAAGCCGGTCCTCCTGGTGACAAACCCCAGCGACTGGCAGCGCGTAATAAAAATGGAACAGGGCTTCACTTGAAGGCGCAGTACACGTTCTCAAGACAGAACAGAAAAGGGAGCCCCCAGCTGCCCCCAGCAGGCGCTGTCACCACCTTCACAGGCCACCGCGACCTGGCCTCGTGTCACCCAGAGAGCCTGAGCACCGCAAAGACGCCCCACGTGCCGCCACCCGTGTCCCCCGCAGCCGCAGGGACGAGACGCCGTCCACCCTGCCTGCCACCCTGGCCCGCCGGCCTCAAGCTCGGACCCCAAGCACTGCCCCGAGCAGGCCCGGCTGACCGAGGCCCCGCGCACCCCAACTCCGGCCCCGCCGTCCCCAAAGCCCAGGGACTGGCGGGGGCACCAGGTGAGCTCAGTGAAAAGGGAGGTCGGCGCCCCTTGTCCAGAAAGTCCCTGGCTCCCCAAGGGGCCTCTCTAGGCCCATCCGGGTGGGTGGGCGCCCCGCCCGGCGCCGGGTCTACCTGGCGCGTCTACCTGCCGCCGGCGGATGACGTCGAGTTCGAGCGCTCACGCGCGCTCCGCTCGTCCCCGGCAGGCAGGACCAGCGCAGGGTGCAGGGCACGCGGGCCGGGCTGGAGGCTGCCGGCCGGCAAGCGGGGCAGGACCGCGACCGCCAGGGAACCCTGACCCCCGCCTCCATCCAGGGCGACGCGTGCGTGGCAGCAGCGGAGGCGCGGCCGGCACCGGGCGCCGGGCGTCAGGTGATGGACAGCGAGAGAGCCCTGTCCGTGCAGGGCGCCCGTGTAGGGTGTGGTTCCACCCGGCCCCTACACCCACCCTCTCGTCCCAGAGTCTGCCACTGTCCTGGGATTCACGTGTGTCAGAAATTAGCCAGCTACTCTGCTTGGCCAAAAAAGTAAATAATTCATCGGCTGGTGATGATGACTCCCCTTCGGGAGCAGACACAGCCACTCCAAGAGGCATCAGCGTCCTTCTAATCTGCTAACGCAAAAAAACAGCTTAGCATCTCAGGAGAACGCAGAACGACTTCAGGAGAAAACAGTGCATGCTTTGAATGAAAATATCTTCAGGAAAGTCTAAAAACTGCCTGCCTAAGAAACTGAAGCATGAAAGCAAAGAGTGCCTGCAAGCCGAAGGAACAGAAAAACGTGCTTGAAAACTCAAACACACAAACGGAACAGGTTGTGAACGATGAAGAGAGCCAGTTAAAATCTCCACCTGAAACTGTACTGAAGGTTGTAAATTTGCCTGATCTCTTTAGAGAAGATTATAGGGTGACAGCATCTTGGAATTCGAGAAAAAGTGTGCATTAGACATGGGAGATCAACTACTCTATCAGTCAGAAGTTGATCTGAAAAAACTCACGGATGTTGTTATATGTAGATGTTTCTTTTAAAAGACTTGAAGGAGAAAAATAAATACTCAAAAAATTATCTGAAGACAAGACATGCGAATTAAGAATTTACAGGACTAGTAAAAAAAAAACAAAAACCTTCAAACTGAGTGAACACTTTTGCAGACTGAAAATTCGGAGCTTGGAAGAGATTCAGAAACTTCCGCCGAAACTTCAAACACCGCCTACATTATGTTGAGAACGTATAATGCAACTTCAGGGAACATTGCTAGAGGGAATGTGTTGCTTACAAATAGAGACCAAGCTCCCCAAAGTGTACAGAAACATAAACTACACAAATCAGAACTCAGCTTCTCCAGGGAGGGATGAAGATGTGGACAAAGAATTGGAAAGAATCACTTTCTTCTATCAAAACCAGATTCTCCTCTGTGGGAAAAGAGCTCATGAAAGTTGAATGGCAGCCCTGCCAACCTAGAGAACGCCCAATGAGCTAAGAAAATGACCGCAACAGACAAATAGTGGCTAAAATACAGTTCAAATTCCAGCCTTCCCTGCGGGAGCCCTTCAGTTCCTGCTGTTCCACCTGCAGCCACAAAGGCCTGCAAGTATCAGGGGGTCCCCCTGGATCATAAGATCCCCAAGGAAGGAGGAGGTTTCGGCTGGGAGGGCTCAGAAATTCTGAGTCACGTGCAGGCTTGATTCAGCTTTCACAGCAGCAAACCCCTGAACTTCCACAGCCACAGCGCAACAGTTGCCAATGTTTTCTCTCTTTAAAAGTAATTTTGATTGAGCTCTTTTTAGTTTAACTGCTGATACTTAATTGATGCTACAATATTTTCTACTGTAGTTTGATAGCATTTTAATTTTAGGACAGTATTTTTCAAATGCGGATTTGTTTAATGTAACTCTCGTGAGTATATATTTCCACTTCATTGGACCCTCTAGAATTAGATTGTATACGTATGACATGTTGTATTTTGATTTTATATAAAAAGGCCACTATTACTTAAACCACCTTTGAAGCTTAATATGAATAGAGATGTTTGAAACAATAGAGACCATTTCTGTATGCTAAAAAATATAGTCTACACTTTACACAAAATGTGGTTGAAGTTTCAATACATCTGGTCTACTTCTACCTTCAAAAATATTTGAATCTTCTGAGCTTTGGGTCACAACACTTAACTAAATTTTATTTTGAGAAAAGGAGAGGTATTACTAGAATTCTCTACTGAGAGAAATATTCAACTGCAGAAGGAATAAGAAGAGAACCACTTTTATTCTCGAAGCAGGTTAAGCACATGGTAATTGCTTTTAACCCGTTCACTTGTTGCACACACACTGATTGAGAACCTACGGCTGTCAGACCCCCGGCTGGGGATGCTGGGCTCACGGCAGCACCGCCCTCAGTCCACGTGCTCTGGAGGGTTCGGGGAGCAGAGAGAGGCTGAGAAGGCAGTGTTGGGGAATGTCAGGAAGCAAACCCTTCCTAAAACAGAGAAGTCACTACCTGAGGGAGAGCAGAAACTGGTCAGGGAGACAGAGGAAAGAGCATGCTAACTGGAGGAACAAGGGAGAGCAAACACCAGAACAAGGGCAATCAGGGCAATCAGGGTAAGACAGCAACTTACCATGCGTGTGGGCGGGGAGCAGGTGTGAAGCTGGTCCAATTATAAAAGGTCTTACCTACCATCCTAAGGCGCTTGGCGTTATCCTACACTTTGATGAAAGGGTTTGAGCAGGGCGGGCTGCAGAGTTTCACGTTAGAGAGAAGATGACGGCCGCTCTTTAGAACGCAAGTCTAGCATCAGAAACGGGCAGCTAGCAGAGAGGTTGCCTCCTGACCTGGAGGTGGAGAAGGATGAATGACTCGGCAGACATCTAGAAGGTAGAACACGCAGGACACAGGACAGACAGGAGGGAGAGGGAGACGGAGAGACAGAAAAGTGTAAAGTTGGTTTATTTTGTTTTGTTAAGACTTTCCAGAGAGGGATGCCTTTAACTCCGATAAGATGCACAGAAATATAGACAAGTGGGTCAGGAAAAACACATTACCCAACACACCCCAGATAACCAGATAAACTTAGAAAGAGACCTTTGCCTAGTGTTGCAAGAAAAGGCTTTTTGATCAACTGTTGTGTGTTCTCTCCGTCTCTTTACTTGAGGGCTTAAATCGGGTTTATCGTATTGATGTACGCAAGGCCCCTTTTCCCTCTCTCCTTCTTTCTTCTTCTTCCCTTCTCCCTAATAAGGTAATCAGCACCTGCAGATCCCTACCGTGCAAATCGAGCTCAGATAAGGAGAGTCATCTGCGTCCAACATTGCGGTTCCTCCGTCTCCATCCTGTCACGGCCCCCGGGCAGCCTAACGTAATCACCATCCGGAATCCCTTACTTCTGTTTCTATGTGGCTTCATGGTCTATACATCCCTAAAATGGAAATGTAAACGTTTTACCTCTTTTTAACTTTTTACTTTAACATGATATTGCCACTGGTGTCGCACGCCGCTCAGTGCCTGACTGTGCTGTATTATTCTCTTTTATGTGAACTTACCCTCGTTCGTTTACCCACTCTCCTGCTGAAGCACATCGGGTGGTTTCTGAGCCTTTTGTACACTTTGGCACGTGTTTCTTTTCCAGCGTCCAGGACGCTGCTAACAGGTTGGGGTTCCTCGTGTTTTTCAGAGGAGGAGGAATGCCGTGAGCTCTCTTTACACATTTTCTTCCCACACAGGCTTAAAAAACGCTTATTTCAATCTAAGTGATCTGTCTTTTCACACTGACTATTGATCCTGAATCCACGAATAGTCTCTTTTTACGTCACACCAAAAGGACAAGCCCCGCTGCTGAGTTTAGGCTACTGGTTAACGCAGCGGAAAATAAATCAGTCACACAAGTTATGTGAACTGACCAGCCCAACGAGCGCAAACAGGGCACACGGAAGCCCCATAAATCCTCAGCAGTGGAGGCTTGCTTGTTTCCGCTAACTGGCAGGTAAAACGTTGGAGTGAAATGTACTGCTGACCCTTAAGACTCTCGCTCTTAATCGGAGCGGAGACAGGTCCCCAGGCCTGTAGGCAGCCAGAGACTGATCCAAAGACGCACCAAGGGGCAGAGAGAAATGTTTCAAGCGCTGAGGAGAAGCAGCCTCGCCGCTTCGCTGTCAGGGCTGCTCCTCCCTCGTGCCTCCCCAAGTCCTAAGCAGCGGACCCCATCTGCACCCTGCAGCTCCCCTGGCCTGGACGTGTCAGGAGTAGATATAACTGCGCAGGACGGAAAGGGGGACTTCAGTGCTTCCAACGAGGTCCCACCTTCTAGGCTAACATCCCACCTCTGGTGCAGCATCAAGGGCTGTTCCACTGTTAAGACATTTATATTTTGGCCTGACTTTCCCACCTAACATTTCTAGAACTTCTGTCTCAACCAAGTTGGAACCGCATATTCAAAGAGTTTCTTGCTCTCTACTTCTTTTCATTTCCTCTAATTTCTCTGGAAATTGGGACTTTTTTTCTCCTTCCTAGCAGAGTATACAGTACTTGCTCATTTCCTTCACTCATTCAACAAATATGTGTTGAGGTAGGATTGTGAGCCATGTACTCTGCTAGAGCCCAGAGATAGAATGCTGAAAAAAAGAGAAAAATTCCCCTCGAGAATTTTACTTAATCAACACACTGTGACCCACCATGAAAATTACAACAAGGAGGCGGCGATGGTCCCTGATCTGTTCCGGCAGCCCTTGAGTGAAAAAGCCTTCTTAAGGGAGTGAAGTTGGATGAAGGTGGGGACGAGCCGGGATCTGGAAAAAATGCACTTCCTGCCGCTGCTTCTCTCCCTGTCCCTCCGGCCTCCGCTCTCATCCAGGAGGCAGCATCCCCCAGCCGACCACCACACCACCCAGCTAGGATACCGACCTTCCCACTTCCATCCTCCCTTTTCTAGAACTTCTGTCTCAACCAAGTTGGAACCGCATATTCAAAGAGTTTCTTGCTCTCTACTTCTTTTCATTTCCTCTAATTTCTCTGGAAATTGGGACTTTTTTTCTCCTTCCTAGCAGAGTATACAGTACTTGCTCATTTCCTTCACTCATTCAACAAATATGTGTTGAGGTAGGATTGTGAGCCATGTACTCTGCTAGAGCCCAGAGATAGAATGCTGAAAAAAAGAGAAAAATTCCCCTCGAGAATTTTACTTAATCAACACACTGTGACCCACCATGAAAATTACAACAAGGAGGCGGCGATGGTCCCTGATCTGTTCCGGCAGCCCTTGAGTGAAAAAGCCTTCTTAAGGGAGTGAAGTTGGATGAAGGTGGGGACGAGCCGGGATCTGGAAAAAATGCACTTCCTGCCGCTGCTTCTCTCCCTGTCCCTCCGGCCTCCGCTCTCATCCAGGAGGCAGCATCCCCCAGCCGACCACCACACCACCCAGCTAGGATACCGACCTTCCCACTTCCATCCTCCCCACCCACCCCTCCCAACCTCCCCACTACCTGCTTTCTGACCTCACCTCCTGCTGTTTCCACCGAGTCCACAATGACTCACGAGAGCTCTCCCTTTCCACTTCCTCAGAAGGTCGACATCCCCCAGCTGGGTTTTCAAGAGGCTCTCTGTCTGGAATTCCCCTCCTCTTGTCACTTATATGATTAAAACTTTCTCATCTTTCAGATCTCAGCCTAGCTGACATCTCCTCAGAAGGTGTCTTCCTCAGAAGAACAGAACCTGTAAAAATCATAAATTTGGTTTGGTTATTTCCACGTCGTTTCTCCCCAGTACCAGTCTACCATCTCCTCAAGGGTGAGAACCATTTTCCCTCTTATGTACCAGCAACTAGCACAGGGCCTAGTACATAATACACCCTAAAGGCAATTTTGCTGAACAAATGAATGGATGGTGTTAGATACACATTTCTATTTTTTTTGTCAAATAAAATCTTTGTTAGAAAGATTAATTCCACAGGCAAGAAACAAAAATTAATTGGAAAAAATTTAAACATTAAATGAAACTGTTCAATTCTGTATTATGTTACTCAGGGTTCTCCAGAAAAACAGACTCAATAAAGTATACATGTACATAAATAAAATGTACATATACATAACTGACTCATGCAGTTATGCAGGCTGACAAGTCCCAGGGTCTTCAAGGTGAGTCAGCAAGCTGGACCCAGGAGAACTGATGGTTTAGTTCAAGTCCAAAGGCCATGACCCAGGAGAGCCAATGGTATAGTTCTAGTCGGAAGGCCCACGGTCTCAAGACCTCAAGACCCAGGAAAAGCCAGTGTTTCAGTTTGAGCCCAAAGGCAAGAAAAAACCCAATGCCCCAGTTTGAAAGCAGTCAGGCAGGAGGGCTTCCCTCTTAAGAGTCCTTTCTGTTCTATTCAGGCCTTCAACCGATTGAGGAGGTCCACCCACCTTAGGGAGAGCAACCTGCTTTGCTCGGTCTACTGAATCAAATTTTAATCTCACCCAGAAACACCCACAGACACACCCAGAATAATGTTTGACCAAATGTCTGAGCACCTCATGGCCCATTCAACTTGACACATAAAATTCACCACCACAGCCTCCCCGTGACATCACAACTGCGTTTCCTCTGCATGTTGTTGACCTTCAGGGTATCCAGCTGAGCTCAAGTTCATGGTGCAGGGGGGCTCCAGAATACACTATGTGTGATTCCAAGATAGAGGACCTAGCGACTCCTGTCTGCTGCTAGACCAGCTGTCCCTCTCAAGCCGGGATGCTACACTACAGGTGAATGCAAGAGAACGTAACTAGAGACAAAGCAAGAGCCCCGAACGGCAAAGTTATCGTCACCGTCAAGTGACAGAAGAGGAGAAACGGAATTTGTAATGCTTATTTATAATAATAAATATTTGTCATTACTATTGAATAAGTGCTATTTGCTTACTGCTTGCCAAATACTGTCCTAAGCGCTTTACATACAATCACTCATTTCATCATCACAACAACCCTAGTTGTTACTATTACTCCTCTTATGCAGGAGAGCAAACCGTAGCACACAGAGGTTAAGTCACTCGTCTATGGACAGAGATGATGAGGCAGATCAAGGGTCCACACCCAGGCATTTCTGCTCTAGAAGCTGCACTCTTGGCAAGTGCACTTGACCGCCCCTCAGAGACCTAATTGTGCACCAGCTGTTTACACACGTTACCTCTTTAATCCTAAGTTAACTCCGCAGGGTAAAACTATTGCGTGAGGAAAATGAGAAAACAAAGACTAATCACAGTAAAGGAACTGAGACTACAATACAAGTTAGTGGAAGAAACTGTCTTTCAAACTATATCTGTTTGACCCCCAAAACCAAGTCTCTTTCCAATATTCCTCACCTACCTCCTCTCTGGATTGAATCCAAGTGGGTTCATTCATCTCCAAAGCCAAGTTTCCAATCACACATGAAACATAATCTCATATTTATAGCATAATCAGGATCACGGAATTTTAGTCAGGTCACATTTTTTTCTATGCAAATTGTATATATGCAGTGAAACTGAGTTAAGTATCACTTTTATGCAGAAATCATTTTATATTTCTGACTTCCCTTTGCTTTATTTTTTTATTTTTATCTTTATTTTTTTAATTTTTTTGCGGTATGTGGGCCTCTTACTGTTGTGGCCTCTCCCATTGCAGAGCACAGGCTCCGGACGCGCAGGCTCAGCGGCCATGGCTCACGGGCCCAGCCGCTCTGCGGCACGTGGGATCTTCCCGAACTGGGGCACGAACCCGTGTCCCCTGCATCGGCAGGCGGACTCTCAACCACTGCGCCACCAGGGAAGCCCCATGCTTTGATTTTTGATGGTAAAAATTCATCAGTTGGAATGAGTAACGCCAGCCCCTTATTTATAGTTCAGAAAACTTACATGGTGATTTGATGAGTATAAAATACGTCTAACCCAATTGTATAGGATACTGAACAGTGAAAGAAAAGGACCTGGCCACAGATTGCTGTGATTCCAGCTTTAACTAGGTAAAGACTGAGGAGTCACTAGGCAGCTTGACAAGGTTTGTCATCATGTTAAATCCATTCCACTGTTCTCTGAACTTCCCCAAATTTACTTTCGTGAATGGACAGGGAATAACCTCGTGAGTCTGGATAAGCAATCGGGAATTCTGAGTCCACCCATGCATGTCTTTAAGGGCACTTGAACCCGAATAACATACCCTCTGGTGCACGTTGCCTCAAGTGCTATGAGATCATGGACTTGATCCACCTGGAACAGCAAAACGAAGCAAATGCCAATACTCCTTTCAGCCAAGTCCCATGCTTTGAGCAGGACACTTACAAACAGTGTCCCTACCCACCTGCCCGCCATCTTCACTGTGTACAGCGCCTCCTAGAATTAACTCATATTCTGTAGGTTGACTTTAATAATAAATTCTAAATACCTCAACCCACTGTTCACGTGTTCATGTTTTAAAATAGTTACTTGAGAATGACTGCTAACTTTAAAAATATTTCTTCCAGATGATTGTAGATAATTATGATGGGCTTCTGTTTAGACGCTGTCTGTGCAAATAATATCCAATACATTAAAAATAACATTACAAATAGTCCACAGTAGCTAAATGAGCAGCTGTGAAGTCTGTTCCTCAGCAGATGTTTCTTAATAGCCTAGATTCCCATCTGCCCAGCATGGTTGCCTAGAAGCTTCCCAGATGCCTAGATGTAATACAAGAAAAAACAACCTTTTTGCCTAAGTCTATATCCTCTGTTTTACACAAACAGCGAACTAGGACAAACTGATGTTTTCCCCAATCTTTTGCTTTCATGAGCAGAGGAAAGCCTGAGGCAGCTATGACAAGGGGAAACAATTCTGATTTTCTAAAGGCGAGTTTTCACTTAAAAACCTCAGACAAGTTGAGGTTTGGTTGACAAATGTCTGAGGCTCCGTCCCTGGAGAAGCTGCAATCCTCCACCCGCTGATGACACACAGACAGAAACCCTGTACAACCAATTCAGAAATAGCTAGCCCACATCCTAGTCTGAGCTATGGAGTCTGACACTGACCTAATAACGATGTGCACTGGAAATATCCTTGAGGGACAGGCACGGGCCACAGTCCATTAGCGGCCCCAAGAAAAGGTCAAGCAGCATTCTTTAATTCCGCAATTGACTGTTGTGTTCACTTGGGGTGCTAATGTGAGCTCAAAGAAAATAATTCATTCTAGGATGAGTCCCAACAATCTTCCAATCTCTCACGGTACCGACTGACCAGATAGAAGCCATTCTACTAAGATGTGCTTTCACTTTCAGTCCCATCATCTTTTTTAGAGGCTCACGGCGTGCCAAGGAATACAGCTCAGTGATTGTAACTCAACAAGGCGTTTGCTCCATTTCCCTGTGGGATGTTCTGCAAATCTTTCTCTCCCTTAAGAAACTGATGGAGTTGTACCTGTCAAGAACAACATGCTGCTAGGCTTGGCATCTCCCCAAGTTGTGCTAGGAAGACCTTGAACTTGACTTTGTTATCTTAGCTTGAAATATTTCAGCCCTACCATGAAATGGGACAAACCAGCCAAAGGAGTGGGGAGAGGAGTGTATATATATATATAT